>NC_053488.1:61001159-61226159 GCF_015227805.2 Hirundo rustica | reverse complement strand
AGCCAACAAAAAACAAAAGCAAAAATAGTAAAAAAAAATTGAATATCACATATCTGCAAATATACATTATATAGAGAAATTAGTAGGAAAACTGTAAAACGGATAGAATTTTCAAATTCAGTCTAATAACCATGAAAGACAGAGGTGGTAGAAAGAATTTTAAACACTAAATATTACAGTCCATGTGTAAATCATATTACAAGGAGCAGAAAACCAAGAAGATACTTTTGGTTTGGGTAACTGATGTAATGTCATGTTGATTTCTAGGAAAAACAATCAGAAATCCAAACTATAGTCCATTCATATTTTTAGTCTGTTATCTAGATCAAATTGGGAATGCTCCTGTATTAGATGAAGCTTTCAATACAGTTGGGCAGAGCTTCAAAACAAAAGATAAATCTGAACAGATATTTTATAAATTTCTTGGAGGCTTCACAGCATTCACTTCATGGAAATTTGGCTGGTACAGTGAATGAAGGAAAGCCAAAATATTCCCAACATAAATGTAAAAAGCTCAGATGTCATTACATTGGTTTAATTTAAAATTTCCCATATTGGCTTTTTTCCATGCTTTTATCCATGATGTATTTCAGATTTCACAATTTTGTCTAAACAAATAATGTTTTCACTTTTAGAGACCAGCGGCTTTTGTTTATATATTGATTGTCTCAATGCTAGAGCTGTAGATTGATAAAAATGTTTTTTAAAAAAAGGGAAAAACAAAACAAAACAAAACAAAAAAAACCAAACAACAACAACAACAACAAAAAAAAAAAAAGGAAAAAAAGAGAAAGGAAATTAAAAGAAATGAAATCACAACCGCCAAGAAGCAAAACATCAACAGTCTGAGGTCATGCTTTATAATAAGATAAAACTACAAAATAAAATTGTGGAGAATATGGGGATTAAAACAGAATAATTCAGTTTTGCACCAAAACTGAAGTGCTGAGTAGCTCATAAGGGCTCAGTTGATTATATTAAATATTTTGAACACATTTATGGGGATGATTTTAAATATGTAGAGAATAAAGTATCCAGTTCTGTAAAGGGCTAGACAGAATCAGCTACAAATTTAACACCTGGTTCAGTCCATTTATGAATTCTGCAAAGAGCTCAAGCAGAAAAGGAACTTACAGTAAAATACAAATACATTTAAAAGAAGTTTAAAAGCTAAGACATCCGTACTGCATGATGTTCATTTATTATATTCTAAAAACTACACTGAAGAATCTGGAGTTTCCAAAGCTTTGCAGGGAATTACTTTAGAGGTATTTATGTTTGGCCATTAAAAATGTAAAAACAGTCTGTGGGGGAAAAAAAATATAATCATTGTTCTAACAAATAACAGATTGTCTCAAAAAGAAGCTTCATCCCTATGAGTTTTCAGCTCTATTTCTGAGTGCAAAGGTATGTAGAGTGAGCGATTCTGTCACCTGCCTGATTCTATCCTCAAAACGATGAGAAACTTTTAGCTACTATATAAATGTTTGTTTGTTTGTTTGTTTGTTTGTTTGTTTATTTGTTTGTTTTTAGGTTCATGGAAGCATGGGAAACGGGGTAGGAACACTTGTAACTTAAAAGTGACTATTTGAACATTATTTTGTTCCTAGTAAGGTTAATGAAACAGAAGAAACCAAAATAAAATCCTAAACTTTTCAGACACTCATGCCTGGTAGTTCACATTTTCCCTTATTTAAGTAACTTAATGTAAAGTAGCATTCTGGTGGGGTGCCAACTTTTAGTTAACTATTTGAACAGTATCTATTGATCATTTCTGCAAGCAAACAGTTAAAAAAAAAATAGATCAGAAAATTTATAAATGGAGTAATTGGGAAAATGGCATGCTCTGAAAAGCAAATATGAGCTATGTTAGGCCATTGAATTGTGCTGTTGCGTTATCTAACCATGTTCTCATGGTCAGGGATGAGGTTCATGGCAGTGAGGAGCATTACACCATATTCAAATCCTGTAGTGCAAATAGTACCTAAGTATGTGTTTACAGATATTGCAAGTTCCCTGCTGACTACAGGTAGGCTTACTTGTATGTTTTCATTTAAACATGTCTAAATATTCTGCTGAATGTGTGTGAATAAAGGTCAATTATTTTGAGATTGTACTGGATTTTTTAAAAAATGCACTAGAGTAGTATGTCTACATAATTTTATTCTTCAAAACTTATTTTATTTTCCTTCCAAATAATTCTCTCTAGTGTAAATCACTATGTTGTTCCATATGCCTAAACATAGTTTCAATTATTGTATTATTTTGTACATTGCATTTTCACAACAGATTTGGCAGCATACAAAGGCAATATAGGGAAAACCCATGATTTCATAGTGGCGTTTTCTTGAGTACCACATTTGGCATTCTGTTACAGTAAGGCAAATATAAAACCAACGTGCACAAGCCAAAATCCATCCTAGGTTTGGACTAAACAGAATTCAGTTCTTTCCTGGACTTCTCAAATACTGAGTTTCATTGCATATATCAGCAGAACAGTTGTACATTTAGGTCTATTATGCATACAATATGTGTTTGCACACAGTAATCTGAAGCAGTAAGTGTAATACAATTATCTTTAAATGGAGTGATTATGTGCCTGCCATTTCAGAATTTCTGAAGCACTTGGCATCTCTGTTTTGTAGTCTGGTAAAAAAATACAAGCTTTTGGGTTTTGATTTTTTTTGACCAACCCTGAACCTGTTGGGGATCATATTTAAAAATTGTGCCTAGTTTGGATTCTTTTTCAGTGTGGAATTAAATTTCATATGTTCATAGAGTTATACCTTTCAGAAAGACTTTAGGTCCATTATAAACCTACTTATAGCCCCTAAAGATGATAGTTTTAAATACAATTTGATTTTCTTCCCATGAAAGAAACCTGAATTGGGAATAATACAATAATTACTGCAAATTACACACTTACAAGAAATTATGTGTATACTTTTTATTTTTAGTAACATCATCTCTGCTTTGAATTCATATTTATTTTTTGTATGGTGCTCTTGCATTATGTGATGCTGTCTTATAGCTGAAAAAAATGGTGTGATTTCAAACAAATAAATAGGAGAATGTCCAAAATTAAGTCCTCATTGTTTTTAAGAGTAAATAAGTTGCCCTGATTTTAAGAAATTACAATTAGAATGCTATTCCATTCCATGCAAGTCCTTTCTGTGCATAAGATTCCAGAAAACATGGTATTCTGGGACTGCATGAATTTTTTTTCTTCCTAGATTTTGGAAGTTTCAACGTCATCGAGTCAATCTGAAAAAGTCCATAAATCCACCCTATAGATGTGGACTATAGTGAAGGGGTCCCATGTTGTAATAAAAACAATAATGACACTGTAATCAGAAAGATCAACAGTTTGCTTGCATTTTTTAAACTTCATAAAATTACGTCTTTTTTACTGTAATGGACCAATTAAGTCATGCATGTAGCTGTATTCTTGTGATATCAAATGTAAAGATTACATTGTGTTTAAATGAAAAAAACAGGCACACATTTAAAAAGAAGATGAAGAAATGTAAATATATTTGATTAATAAAACATTTCTATTACTGTACCCTAAGCCTTTGTCTTATGTTAATATTACTTATGGAATTTTGTCTGTGTTCTGCAGAAAATCAAATATGCTTGAATGACTGCTCATTGAAGATACCCTCAAATAATCAGCATGCCTTGCTGTAGTTGTCATTATCTGCTTCCAAAAGGTGTTTGCAGAACTTTATGATGTAAATCATGCCATATTACCACCAAGTTTTTCGGTTCTGCCCAACGAAGTGCTGGGTTTTTTTGTGGTTGATGGCTTGAATCATTTTCAGTTACCTGAATCCTGATTAAAAGGATCACCATCTAGTGGACTAAGGCAAAATTTCAAACTTCCAGATGATGTGGACTCTAAACTCATTCTTCAGAAGTCATTCTAAACCTTAGCTAAAAGCAGTAACCATGCTCCACTGCAAAGGACCCTCAGTGCCTTTTTCAGCATTATTTCATTGCCATTGTGTGTGTCAAAAAGCGGCAATTAGTGTACTAAATTACCCCTTGTTCCACTTGAAAAAATATGACTTGAGTATGTGAAAAATATGTTGTTTTCTGTCATTTTTCATGTTATGTGACTTTTACAAAAGCACAAGAACCACCAGGGCAGAATAATTGTGCAAAACTACTGTATTTGAGAAAATACTCAGGTAAATCGTCCAGCAGACTGCCTGCTGATTTGCAAGTAGCAGGGATAGTCAATCATTCAAGGCAAGTTTCTATACATCCGAGGAAAGTTCTTTCTAACAAGAATTGCATTGAGTCATGCTATATGAGATTACAGCACCAAACCCACATAATCCATCATGAGCTAATGAGATCAGGGGTAGTGAGTGGAGGAGTCCTTTGGCTGATGGCCCAGTCTATGATATAAAGAAGTCCTGGGGTCCACTACCTTGAAACTCTTTGGGTGCATGATTTAGCAAGGGTGAGACTCAGGTCTGCTAATATTTTTCTTTTAACTCATTTACTGAACTTTTTTAGTGTCACTGAAGACCAGCAGTGTGTTGCTTGCTTAAATTGTCTCTGAGTGTGTTCACCAAGATCTGGGGAAGAATCAATCCAATATTAAAGTGCAATAGACCAGGAAAGCTAGATAGCATCAGTTTAATGTTTGAATTTTGCTGGTTTTTTGTCCAAAAAAGTGGACATTCGCTCCCAAACTAGTAGGCAAGACATCAACAGCATCCAAGTCACTGTACACACTGCTTAGGTAGCCTCCTTGGCACCAAAAAGCATCTGCCAGTTAAAACAAGTCTGATGACTGCTTAACACCACAAACCCAAGCGACACCTGAACTGACGGCACATTGATGTTGAAGCTGCACTCTGACCTCAAGCACTGAGTGTCAATTTCCCTGTCCTCAGACTTACCTCTTTTCATAATTGCTAAAAGACACTCATCAAAACATTTTGAGAGCAAACTTGGCCAAACTCATGTTCCGTGGTTGCAGGGGATCTGACAGCCTTTTGGACTGATCAGTATAATGCAGGTTGCTTAACACATCCAGGTGTCTGGTGAAAATAAATGCCAACTATTGTACAATAATAATTCGGTCCCTAAGAATTAGCCAGTGCCTCAGAGGGGGGGCTTTATTTTTCTTAGTATTTTGTGATGGCCACCCTGAGGATGATCCCTGACCAGCTAGTCAAGGGACAACCACAGGTAGCTGCTTTGCTCTAAATCTGAATCACTTGTGTATAAACATAAGGCATAAAACAAGGACCACAGATATCTCAACATAGCCACAGGCGATTTCCTATTCATGTAAGGGAGGACATCAGAAAACTAATG
This sequence comes from Hirundo rustica, assembly GCF_015227805.2. Lineage (NCBI taxonomy): Eukaryota > Metazoa > Chordata > Aves > Passeriformes > Hirundinidae > Hirundo > Hirundo rustica. The sequence goes on along the minus strand of NC_053488.1, from coordinate 61,220,822 downwards.
GTGTAGAAGACCTAGATAACCAAATACAGTTGGAATTGGTCCAAGGACATAGGAAGGGAAGAGGAACACACAGTCTATCACAAAAGGAATCAACATCTTTGCACTCAGTGTGTCTCATTGTTGAAGAAGGTATGGACAAACCTCTTTTTTTTTTTTTTTTTTTTTTTTTTTTTTTTTTTTTTTTTTTTTTTAATTACAGATAACATAACTTTAGAGACACTAGCTGTCTTGGAAAAGGATATTAGTGAAGCCTGGGCCATCCAATATAGCCATAGTTGTATCACTACCTTTCTCCCCAATGTTTCCTACACCAACCACAGACACATGAATGCTACCAATACTTCTCCATGGATTTAAACTTTTTTCCAGTCTTTAGTCTTCTCTCTCCTCCCATCTTGCCTGTTAAAATTTTCATCTATTATACTTCTATTTTTCTTTCCCCCTCTGATATTACTGCATTCAGTCATTCTTCTCATCTCTAGAGTTTCTCCAAATAAGTTTGCAAATGACCATGGAAGGAATTGGTATTTGTTTATACTGGCACGACAAGTCACAGAAATATATTTTTTTTATAATCTTAGCCTCAATAGAATGAGTCAAACTATAATAGTCATGCAGAGTTTTCAACCTGGAATTTATTTTTTTTTTTTAGGAAGCCAAGAACATTTTAGCCTAAAGCACACATTACAAAGATCAAATAATTCTTCTGGAAGCTATAGAGCTTTTTCTTTTCTATTAGCCTTATAACAGGACAATTGTTTCAGTATTTCCCATGGCATAAAAGTAATCATATATGCAGTAAATTAAAATTTTCATTAGAAAAATGCTTTCTATCAAGCAAAAAAAAGAGTGTAATAAATGCATACCCTGAGCCATATTTGTAATGTCTGTATGTTTTTTCGGGTTTCTCTTAATTATCTCTCTTTTTTGATTTTTTTTTTAAATATATAAAGCAAATTTCTTCTACTTATGCATAAAATCCTCAAGAATTGGGATATTTCTGTGACAGTAATTGCACCATAGTTCTGCACAAAGAATTCTTGCAGTAGTGTCTGATCAGTCTGTGATAACAACACCTTGTGTAACTCCCATGTCAGTTTTTAGGATAGCATATGTGACAAAGACACACATTCCATGCACATAGGCAGACACAACTGAAAAATGCATCTAACTATTAACATCAGTGTGTTGAGCTTGTTTTTATTTAAAACCTCATGACAGGAGGGTGTCTACACTTGTCTTTTTTGGAAGGTAAGCAGGTCTGAGGTGCTTAAGCTCTGAGGGAAGTTTAAAAACCTATTGTATCTGCCCTCTATCTTCCTAGTTTACCTTCACTCTGTGTTAATAGCAGAGCTCCTAGAGAAAGATCTTCCCTCAAGTACAACCTATCAGTAAAGATTTTTCAGGTTGTTTTTCATTTTTTCCTCTCACAATTTGCTCTCTAGGAAAGTAGAGGGTTGGCTTGAAGTGGGGGAAATAAGAGAATTATTATTATTATTATTATTATTATTATTATTATTATTATTATTATTTTTAAAAGGAGGAAAAATGAAGAGAGAAATATCTTCTATATGTTTTGGGGGAACATAATTTAAAATATCCTTATAAAATGGGCTGATTTGTGCAAGATTCCTCTCTTCAAGAGATCATTTTAATCTAAAAGTATTTCAAGAAATGCTTCCTGTCTAGATTTAATTACTAAAGCAAAAAATTATTATCATTTTTATATTACAGATCATAATTCTCCATGGAGTTTAATTGCTGGTTCTTCTGCACAAGCTTTTGAGTAACATTGTTGATTTTAAAATCATTGTTTTACTTTTTACTGTGGCTGCAAAAATACTTTTTCTCTATCCTTCTTGCATGTTCATATGGCCTTAATTCACCCCAGGTTAAGTCTTAATGGAGGGAATGTGTTGTGCACGTGATATATATTAACAAGTTATACTGTAGATTATGGAAGAATTTTAAGCCATGTGTGGCTTTTTTCTTCCCTCTCCTTTGCTGGCTCCTCTCTAATTTAGTATCTTCCTGTGTGAAATAAGGTTGCTGCTTAGCTCCCTTTCTGCTAACAGCCTATGCAAAAGGGCTCTTTTCCTACAAAATACCATGACAGTCCCATGGATACTTCAGTAAGCAGCACGCTGGTAGTATGCTTCTAGATTGTCTTCAGATGTAAAAATTCCCAGATCTTGGCTCCACACCAGTAAAAGGCAACATAGCTTCCTTTATATTATTGGCTCATTATCTAAAACAATCCCATGGTAAGATCCAGCTGTTGGCTTTGGTTTTACCTTGTTTTCTGTGATGTTTGCCATCATGGAAATCACACATTTCAGAAATTGCAGAAGACAAAGGGAATCTGCATCAATCTTAATTCCTTTGTGCCTTAATTTGCTTTGTAGCCCTCTCACATTTGAATGGGTCATGAACAGCACAGGAACCAATATAAATAACCAGGCTGAATTAGGATATAAGCCTGAATATAACAGCATAGCAAAATATATGTTAATAGTAAATACATTACAAATTATCTTTAATTTCTATTATAGCAAAGCTGAGGTGTCACTACACTGGAATTTTTTTTCTAATCCCTGCAGTTTTTACATATGTAGTAAATTAATTTTTAAAGTACTTTGGGTCCTGGCTTTGTGCAAATATTTTTTGAGGGAGGGGAGCTGTTTTTCACAAAATGCTCAACCTATTCAACCTACTTACTGAGGCTGAGATGATGTAATCTATCCTCAAATCTGTCACAACCATAGCTGTAGTCATTTAAAATAACCAATCCAATCATCCGGCTCTTGATTGTTTGATGTTCTTTCTGGCTTTACAATTTTGATTAAGAGGCTCAGCAAAGAGGTGAAGTTGCAGAATAGCAAAGGGTTCCTTGACCTAAAGAACTTGGAGTCAGCAGGTCACTTATAGTGACTGTGATTTATTGAACAATAAACACAGCCTCGCCAAATCTCTTTTCTTTCCTCACTGATCTATTTTTTCAGGCAACGTATTCTAGTTCAGAGCACACATGCAGTGAACTTTCAGAAAAAATATTCAGCTTCAATATAAAATAAAATGTACCTGTGATTCTGTCTAACCATAATTATGTATTTTAATAGACGGATCATCAGAAATGAAATAAACTAATAATAATGATCTATGTTATTGAAGAATGTAACCAGTCTGTTCTAAAACAAAGAAAAATGCTAGGTCTCATTTCAGTAAAGAATAAGATTTCAACAATTAATTTTTTCTGGAGAGAATCACATGAAATTTTGGTTAGAGGGTAAAGAGCATTTTTTCTTGCATGGATATTTTTTGCTTAGGTCTTGTGTCTAGTACAAAACCAAGGATTTGCAATGAGGAAAGGGAAACATGCCTTTTCAAGCTAAAATACCTTGTATGGTTTTCTGGGGGGGGGGGGGGGGGGGCATAAAAAAGAAATAAAGGAAAGGGGAGGAAAAAGCAATAAGAAAAAACCTGATTGCATGGAAATGTTTTCACATTTGGAACATTTTTAAGAGATGGCTTAAAAGAACAGCAGATAACTGAAGATCTAGGCCAGATTTAATAAGCCATTATGGTTTTATACTCTTTTTCTTAATAAGTGTCTCCAGTGGCATATAGTCTTACTGATTTGTGTAACTCATGGATGACGCACTCCCTTCTGTGTCCCTGGGTACGCATGCAGGCATTCACCCTGAATACCTCTCCCTCTAATCTTTATTAATTCTTTCTTCTTCAAAAGATTCAGACTTTTCAGAAGTGAAAAGAAAATGCAAAGTTAAAAGAATAAAATTATAAACTTGAGATCTTGTAAAAACAAGAAAGAAAATTTCTGCCAGGAAATCTTACTGTCTAACTTTAATTACCTTAACCAGAACATGTATATGCCACACATAATTTTTTCATTAAATTTGCTTTTGAGATAAGTGTTTAATTTGTCCCTGGGTTCAACAAACTGCATTTTGCCTTGCATTAAATCAAGATAATCTTCCACATGATAGATCATCTGACTGTTCTTACAAACAGAAGTACTTGGGACTTTTTGACAATCTTTACCCTGCATTTAAAATTAAATGCAGCATAAAGGAATGAAAAATAAATTTCTTTTAACCAAAACATTTCCAAAGGAAATGGATGACTGCTATTCTGCTCAAGATATTTCATCCAGCATATTCTGTCTTAGGGAGGGAGATTGCACCCTCACCATTCAGCTGCCCTGCTCTGGGAGCTCTGCGAGTACCCCGTAATCTCTGATCTCTGATAGGGTGAAAAGCTGAATAGACTCTTTCCTAAATATGAAACTTGCAGAGCAATTAAAAGCCCATGAAGAGGAGGACCACATTCTGTATTCCATCCCAAATTTAACCAGATTCAAAAAGGATGTATATAGAGAGATAAAAAAAGAATGCCTTTAAATATCAATTGTCTAACAAAGACAATCATGTTTTCAGTAAGGACCTTCAGGGTTAGAAACTCAAGCTTTGTGTTTATTTGTTTGCTTGCAACAGAGTTTTAAATGAGTACAGCCTGATGTCAAAAGCCAGTAATACAGGGGCTGGCGCCACATTTTGTTCAGGGGCTTTTTTTTAATGTGCCTGCTACACATGTCACTATAGATCTGCAGTGTGTGAAAGGAAAGGTACCCAACACCAGTTCTGGGACCATTTGTATGATATAACTTATGTTTTTAATGCTCTTCCATGGTACCCCTGTGTTTCCAAATGCTTAAAACTGCTAGAAGTAAATTATTTCTTTCCACTACAGATCAAAGTGCCAGAAGGCAGGAGAAATTTAAACACAACTAAGATCAACATTGTGAATTTACTCTGCCTCCACATCTAGCAACACAGTCATAAATTTTTTAGGCCTTTTATTTGAGAATTTAAAAGGCCTTTTAGATTTGGCATCTTTCTCTATAATAATGATTCTCTATTAATTTAAAGGCCTTTTGGATTTGGCAACCTTCTCTATAACAATGATTCTCTATATGGCTTATAGTGTTGGAAATCCCAAGGCTTGCACTGATGTATTTGATCAGAGGGATAACTGTGCGACCCAGTACTTTCCCATTCAAGTACTGTTCCACTGTTGACAACTGCAATGATGGCAACATCAAAAGCAATGAGGAATGGTGTTACTTCAGTTCCCAATCTGCTTCTTTCAGGTATTGTTCATGCTTAGTAGAAATAGTTTCTTTAACATCAGATTTTTTGTCCTAGGAACTACTTTCATATGGTGCCCCTGTTGGATACAGGCATGTATAGGAGCCTTATGACTGACCTTGAAGTACTCAAACTCCAGTATCCTCTAGAACAGGGACACTGTCATTGACAGGAGACAACTAGGCATAGTTTCTGGTAGGGTCTCTTGATGTGTTGAGGATTATGAAAGATCCATGTCACATTCATTGTGGCAGATGTTGACTTGTATCTGTGTCAGTGAGGCACACAGCCATCCAAACACTGATGGCTACATTGCAGTCACCAAACTGTAAATCAATGTAATCTCTGTTGCTGCACATCATATATGTTATGATGTTGTTCTGTGGTATCTATGGTAACAGGCAGCTTTTGGATGACCAGTAACCCTGGTTTAATTCTATCAAAGAGCCCTTTATTACTGTAAGTCCACGCAAGCTCCTGTACACCCACTTGGACTACATTTTCCTACTCAAAAAAGACTCTGTTGAAGTTAGTGAGGCCTTCTTCCCAATTTGTGTATTAAGCAAGATGAGAAGTATTTCTTAAAGGGTCCACCATTGTTTGCTGTGAGTGCCTTAGCCTCCTAAGGAAAGATAATGCCAGGCTTTTGGGCAGCATGCAGATTGCCTCAGTGGTAGTCAATAAATACAACAGTAATGATTCTTCCCTCCTGCCCTGAAAAAGGGGAAAGATATTCCAAATATAGATCAACATTATGCTGCTGAAAATTTATAACTGTCCTAGATAATGTTACCTCAATTTCTGCTGTCCTATTGCTGTAAAGATCACAATCCTGGAACTACATCACCTTATTACCTAAGAAATAGAGATGTTTTAAAAAAATATATTGAAATCCTTCATGTACACCATTTCCTCAGCCCCCTGCTTATTTACTGAGGTACAAGAAAACTCTGAGCCATAGACCTGTTCTTTGTTATCACATCCCCAGGCTTCCTAAGGCTCATGTGCAATGAAAAGGTTCAAACAACAGACACAGGAAAGCACGAAGATCATCCACCACCATCCATTAATTTTGTTCACTCCAATGGCATTGACTTCACTCTTGGCTTCATGAGTCATCATTTATGATCTCAGTAATTTACTGCAGTGGGCATGAGATATACCACAAAATCAATGAAAACGAAGGCAAATTCAGAACTAAGATCAGGACCTGTAAGTCACTAATGTTCGAAAATGATGGAGTGAGAATTATTACATGGATTCCTATCAGCCTCAACTGTCCATGGTATAACTTGCCTGAGTGCTGCATGCACAGATTCTTTATTGTACAGGAATCAAGCTGCAGTCATTGCTGAACATCCTGGCCTCCTTAGCACTTAAAGATGTACTGCAAATCAATTATGAAAATAGAGTTTAGTCCATATTTATGGGTTGAATGTCCCTACTAGCCAGGCTCTAGGGGACATTCAGAACAGAAATACATTTCAGCTGCTCCTTTAAATAATTAGTTTTCCTCTGTGAAATCCTCTTGATAATGCTTGGTTCCCAGCAGATATGTCTGAATTCATCGTCTTGTGGTATCATGAGTACAATGAATTGCAGAGTAATACTGGTGGCACTTAAATGCCTTCTATTCATGAAAAATGTGATCAAAAAAGAAAATTTCACTGTGCAAAGGAAGGCACAAACCATCTCTATTGGATAATTTTACTTGTCATTCCATGAGGCTATTCTCAAAAGACATTTGAACTTTTTATTTTTTTTTTCAGATAACCTTAAGAGAAAAAAGATATTCTCCATAAATATCATGTTAGAATCATTTACAAATATCTTTTAGAGCAAAGAAGTGATCAAATTAGTCAAGTTTGGAACATGGTATAAGAAATGGAAATTCACCAGCCATGAGGCCAAGGAATAGTACAGCTGCATCACTCAGTAGTATTTGTCTTTGCCAGGAAAGCTGTTCCCAAATAACCCCACTCTCTAATAGGGTTACTGAGTAAGACAGAAGCAAAGGAATTAATTGAGAAGATATAGTTCTCATTTTCCTAGAATTTTACTGTTTCTTTTGCTGCCGGAACTGCACAAAGCACATTCAAACACTATCCACAGTATGAAAGACTGGTCAGTCACTATGTCCTCCTAGTCCCAAAGCCCAGCTGGGAACCTCCTCACAGAATAAAACATGCCAGGAAGGAAGGCAAGGGGATGACGGTGAATCTGGTGAAAGAGAAATTCTTTTTTCAACAGGAAATAAAGAAATGGGAAACAGATAGAAATGGAAATAGCTTGAAGAACATCTTTGAAAAGTGTTGGCAATGGTCTGGAAGAAAACTCTTCCATAGGTGGAAAGAACGTACTGTTAGGAAATTGTTTAAAAGCCAATATGATGGAAGAAAATATCTTAAAATCCAGTTCAAAGACTTAATTAACTTCATAAAGCTTAAAATAGTCCTTTGGGTTGTGTCAGGGAGAGGTGCACTGCATAGCACATACCACTGTTTTAGCTCCATCTTTGATCTGGATCAGGGAGGTGGCTGAGGTGTGCAGAGGCAGAACACCTAAAAGAAGGGGCTGAAGTAGGGAAAAAGGGTCCAAAAGTTCCTGGACACCGTTGCATTTCAGAGTGTCCTAGGGTGACTGTGTATCCCCAATTGTCTGTTGGGTGCAAAGGGGAGAGGAAGCGCCGTTTGTTTTTCCCCAAGAGAACTCTGCTCCTCTGAGTGACCTTGAAGCGGGGGAGTTGGAACACGGCAAGACGAAAGAAGCTCTGTTGTTTTTTTCCCCAGGCAGTTAGTTAGTTTAGTGCTAGCATAGTTAGACGTTGTAGAATAGCTGAACCTTTTTGCTTTTTTTTCTGCTTTTCTCTTTTTTTTTTTTTTTTTTTTTTTTTTTTTTTTTTTTTAATTTCCTTTTTCTTTTTTGCCCTCTCCTCGGAACTGTTCCAACCTCTCCGGACTAAGGACCTGGGGAAGCACCGGGGGCCTCCACAGGGGACCCACCCCACCAAGACCAGCCCTGCACATCTCCTTTTCTCCCAGCTCCAGCGGAGACGGAGCGGCAGAGTACAGTGACTATCTTCAAGAGGAGACTTTCTTTAAGTTTGTTATCCCTCCGTAAGCGGCACAAAGCTCTTGTCATTGGGTATTGTGCTGGGAGTGCTTTGCCTGTTTAATAAACAGGTTTTTTCCACTTCTCTCTGAGGAAGTCTTTTCCCGAACCGGTTGGGGGAGGGGGATGTGGGGCCCGTGGGAGGGTTTCTCCCAAAATCTGCCTGAAACCACAACACAGAGTCAGAGGGAACACCTCTCATGTGAGTTGGTTACTGTTAAAACATCTCCCAGGTTAGACTGAGCCTTATCACTGGAAGGGCTTTGTTGATTTTTCCCCTGCAATTCCAGAAGACGTTAAGAAAAACAAATTCCAAATCAAGAATAACATAAACACATTACTTTAAGAAACAATCTCATTTCTCTTTAATAAGAGATGGATGCCAGATGCATTATAGAAGCCAATTGGATCCTCAAACCTGTTGTATTCTGAATTTAAAATATAAGTAAAAAATAGGAAAAAAATGAAAAGCAGGTCCAGTCAAACAGTTATCAAGGGGCACAGAAGGAACTTTGGTCACCTGCCAATTTCCCTTGCAGTACCTCTTTCATGAACAAGGTAAATTCCCCTAACTTCACTAAGATTTCATGTTCTCAGAGTTATGCTGCTGTACTCATTTATCTGTAAAACAATAACGTTTCCTGACTTAGGGTATTCAGTCCGCCATACTGAAAGTCATCCACATGCTTCACAAGGTCAATGTAATAACCCCAACAGCAAAATTAGGTTGGTTCAAAATGTTACAGAATTCTGAGGTATGCTTAGATTTATATTTTGTGCCCGAATTGTATGATCTCTACCTAATATTTTGAGATTATTAGAGGATTTTCATAAGGGAAAACATGCATTTGACAAAATCACAATAAAAATTATCATTTCATTTTCCTTGGAGGTTATTTTTCCTAGAAATTAACTTGTTGCAGAAACAACAAAAAATAGAGAAAAGTAGTCATTGAATATTTTTCTTCCAAGTTCTGATTAAAAAAAAAAAAAAAAAAAAAAAAAAGGTAGTGGAAACAAATAATAATCAATATGTTTCATTTTGTACTGCAGAAAGGAAAATGACTGCTAAGAACCTATGAATAACCTTAAGCAATACCAGATGTGGTACAGAGAGAAGTATTAACTACTACTCACAGTTTGGAGTTTCTTTCAAGACAGTTAAGAACAGGTAAATTTGATGGGTGAAAGTGTTATACCAGAAGGAGCTGGTTAATGAAGCAGAGTCAAACATGTCAAAAAGCAATTACAATATGAAGCTCATGCAATTTGTAAAGCATTATGTTAAACCTTGGACTGACAATTAGAAACAAGAAAAAAATAGACGTTATTTTTCTCAGTTTGAACCCAGTAAAAAGGAAGTTTAATACAATTCTGTGAGGATATGATATAATCACTTAGTCCGAAACAGATCAGCAGTGTGCTGTTTTGTGACCCATCCATTTGTCAGGCAGGATCCAGAGGGCTGAGCCTACAGACTCCACATCAAAAGCAGGGAGAAAAAATGCAGTGCAACCAGGCTCCCTAACAGATTTATACCTCCTACAACCCTCCTTTCTGGGTAGGCACTGTGGGAGCTCCCCTGAAGTGCATTTCCATGTGACCTAGAAACAATCAAGACAGAAGGATCTGCAGGCATTTTGGATGTTCTTTGAAGTGTTTTGGTTCTTCAAGGTTTTTTTGTTTGGTTGGTGGGCGTTGTTTTTTTTTTTTTTTTTTTGTTTGGTTGGTTTTTGTTTGTTTGCTTGCTTGCTTGTTTGTTTATTTGTTTGTGTTTCCCCCTTACTTAATGGGTTGTGAAAGATGTTGCCGTGTTATAGTTATAATCTTGGATTGGACGCTGCTTATGTGTGGTTGCACATTCTGAAGGACTGGAAAATGCTACTGCAATGCAAATACTAAATTACAGCCTCTATTGTGATGTATTATTCTCATGTCATGCAGTTGTCCTTCATTCTCACCCAGGTGGAAATCAGCTCAGATGGTGGTTAACAGATTCTTCAGATCTGTCTGAATCACAGGCTAAAAATAAATAGCCAGGCAAATCTTCTCCTGCACCAAGGTATATGGAGAGTTCCTGGACAGCTGTGTAAATTCTAGTCTGTTTCATCCAGACAAAATAAAACAGAAACAACCAAAAATAAAAATCCAAATCAAGCCCTTCTCTTAAATAGCAGATTTCTCTGGACAAACTTTCCCCTTTTCACTAGTCTATATTGTGTTATGAATTCTACAAAAACAGACTCTAGGGAATGATCCTTCACAGATAGGCAGCCAAGCTAAATGAGGAGAAGTTTTTGCCAGCTGTAATTTTTCTGATCTGTGATCTGTGCAGTATATTCTAAAAAGCCAAAAATATCCACATACTCTCAGAGGATAGGTCAGATCTAGATGGAAGGCCAAGAAAACTCCACGAATTTCAACTTCAGAGCTAGCCAAAATAGAGCAGTTCAAGCTTACTAGATCTCCAGGTTTAACATTCAGTTTCTTCAAAACCCCTGTCTGCAGCCCTCTCATCTTCTCTCCCACTCTGACGGAACCACTGTGGACTCCTGCTTTTAACAAATTGCAACCAAGATCAGGAAAGCCTCTAACAGTGGCTGGACATAGAAATGGATGTGAAACTGTGCAACAATGCAAAATTATAGTAACTCAAATATGGCTAGAGAACGGCTTGTAAACTTGCTAAATGATCTTCTGTAGGACAGCAGTCAGTGAGCACTTCAGTTCCAGTCCCGTGACTTTACTCAACCTTACTGGTAGTATAGCCTCAGAGAGCTGCACCAACTGTGAAATTGGCTGTACATGCAAAGCCTTTTAAAGGCTCTTCTCATTTTTCCTCTGTAATTTAAAATATGCACCCCAGTACATTTTAATAGTGTTGCAGTAGGTCAGCAGCCCAGCAAAACACACGGAATCCCACTAAATGTAATGAATTGGAGTCATCATTCCTTTCACATATATTTGCGACAGGCCTGTATTTGTGTGGTCCTGCTTCTAGTCAGAGGAAAGTACTAAATAATTCTTGTGCATTCACATAACTTCACCACTGCCAGAGCTTGTTTACCCATTGACCACTTCCAGCAGGTTACGTGGGCTGTATTTCTTTCAAAAAGTTCATTTCCTATCTTTTACCTCATGTCTACATTTGAGAAGTGATTATTCTGAAACATGTCACTGAAGTTGTTATCATCCTCCTACTTCTCTGATTTTATTTAAAAAATATTGGAGAACTTTATACAGGAAATCATATCTAAATGCTATTCAAGATATACAGCCTGAATTCTGCGGTCCTCATTCAATCTTTATCCTGGCACAGCTTTTACTGAGGTCAGTGGGCTTATAGCCTGAATAAAGACTAAAAGCTGTGAGATGGGGCCCACGGGGCAAAATTACTAGAGATGGACAAATTAGTTTGGATAGACTAGCATTGAAACAAAATATGCACTCAAACCCTGAGCTGAAACCAGTCCTTTGCATTTAGCTATGTGTATAACTTTTGTGAATACTCATATTCACAGCTTGGGTCCCTGCATCCTGAATGTACAAATTGCTGCAGCCATCCTTTCTTCCTGCCATGGAGGCCCCACTGCAGAAGAAGGCTTCCTCCCCACAGGAGTTCAGCTCAGTAGACAGGCAGTTCCAGGACATGAACAAGGCAGCTCTTGCTGCAGGGTTTTGGGTTGGTCTTCTCCCTGCAAAAATGTCATCTTAAGGAGACCTATAAAACCGACTATCTGGATTCCTATAAAGAGTAATTGAAGTACACCTCTTTTTAAAAAGCTGCTCACTTGCTTCTCTTTCATGTTCACCCAGTTCTGCCACATCCCTAGAGACTCTGCCCAAGGCTGTATTGGGAGGTCTCTTTGTGCCTCTGCAGCTTGCAGTCTGAGTCAGAAGATTTGTTTTCTTCCCGGTCAGGGTATGGGAGTGAGCTCTTCCCTGCATAGCCAGGGCACGGGAGAGTTGTGTTAAAACACCACCAGCTAGTGCTAATGTAAGATGTCAAGAGATTTTTGCTGGCTAGCAAAAAAGCGTGTGCACACTGCTTTGCCTTTCAGAATCGTCATTTGTGTATTGAAGAGGATATGTCTCTGCCTGCACATGTTTGTCTTAGCTTAGAATGGAGGGTTGAACCCTAAAGCCTTTATTCCTCTTCTCACCTTTGCGCCCAGGAGTGGTGGTGAGACTACAAAATTCTTCAGCTGCTGGTAGGACCTCCAAGACAACCAGATCTCTTCACAAAAACTAGAAAATTCAGATGAAGTCTGGTTGTTGTGAAAAGTCCATTTTGTGACCAAAACATTTGGAAAAGATTTGGAAAAACATCAGATTCATGAAGATTTAGAAAATCAGAATACACCGTGGCCTGACTTTTGCCATTTTACTAAATGTTAGTAGACTCTATAGGCAACACAAAGATAGCCAGGGTTAATTTTTATGCTCTCTTGGTGGTTTAAAAGAACGTCAGGCCATTTTTATATAATTTCTAGTAGGAAAACTTCTTTTAAAAGTATGATCTTGTGGTTGAGTGACTAGAAAACGTTTATTAATATTTTTGAAAGTATTGAAGACAAGTACGGTAACTTTTATTTTCAGATATTACAGATCTCTAGTGATAAAGTTTAAAAATAAATAATAAAGCATCTCCTCCAGATTATTTAAACTGCAGAGGCAAAGGTACCTGCTATATATTAACATTGTCAGCCACCTAGGCATTACAGTGAATTTTTAATGTGTTTCATCAAAACACTTAAAGGCACTTTTTAAAATATATGACCCACTAAATAAAAAAACATAAGACATAATCTTCAAGGCACACTGATTAATGCAAAATTGACGTGAGCAAATGCAGTTTATGGCCATAGTCCAGGAATCTCTCTTGATGCTAAAGAGTTTCATACAATAGTTCTCCATTTTCAAAATCACATCAATTTTTACTTACAACATTTTGAAAACAGGTACATCAACTTTCAATCAACTGTCCAGCAATATTTTAAAATCCCTTACTATTAAATTGTAAAAGTTTTAGTCATGGGAAGAGGACAATGGTATAGAGAACTGATTTCCTGACTCTTACCAGCCCAGGGTTGTCAACTGCTGGTACAGAGATAGAGATGGAGTGACCTAAGTTATTCACAGTGAATTAGTTATGTGATTAATTTTTCTCTTTTCTTTTTTTTCACCCTGTGTTTCTGATTTCTTCAGATATCTTCGTGACAGATAGACTCAAAATATTTATGCTGTTAAAACTCATAGTAGGATTTGTGCTGAAATACTCATGTGTCAATAAATGCTAAACTAGTATATTACAGTAATCAAATCATATGAAAAATTCTCTGTTTTACCTATGCAGAATCACCTTGGGGAAAATAACTGTAATTATTTTCTATCATTATTTCCTGTAGTAATATTTGATTATCAACAATTAGAAGATAATCAGACACTCAGCCACTGGGTATAACACAAGCAGGCATAAACACTGCCTTTCTCCCAACAAGGAAGATTTAAAAACAAACAAACAAACAAACAAACAAACCAACAACAACAACAACAACAAAACCACTTAAAAAAACCACACACAAAAAACCAAACCACCACTTAACCACCATACAAACATTGGGAAAATATAGCTAAATATTTCCTGAATACTGCCTTCATGCAATAAGATAGTCACCATACATGCACCCGGTTTACAGTGCTGGGGCTTCAGTCTCAACAGTGAAAACACAAGCAGTTTTACAGGCTGCAACATGAGGCAAGGTAGGGCTCAGCCAGTGGTGACAGCTGGACAACTGGCTTCTGTTTTCCTCCTGCAAAGGGAAAATGAAATGGAAAAATATGGCACTTACTCCAGCTGGAGTATCTTGTCATCATATTGATGCAAGCACTTCACAGAAAGAATGTTTTTCTTGCAAAGACAACAAAAAGGTCATTCAGTATGTGCCATTGTCATGATGCTCTTTCAAGAAGCCTTAAAAATGGCTGAAGAGTTGGAACTGCCATATTTCTCCCTGCCTAATTTTGTGCTCTTCCTCAGCTTTGGATGATGCAGCGGACTGAAGACGACATCCTTCTCACGACGTCTGAGAGGTCATGGCTGCCTGGTGACCTGCTGGTAGAAATCAGAGATAGGCAAAATGGAGGTGCTGTTTGAGGCACCTCACCCATAAGTGGATCAAAAAGCATTAAAGGTCTCATGAAAGCAGTTACCACATAGAAAGAAAAGAAAAACAGGAAATGAAAAGAGAAGCAGAGAAAATAAAAGTTCAGATGAAGTTTTCAGGGTTCCAGCATCAATATTCTTTTTATAAGACAAAAATATTTGAGAGCTTTTTTTATGAAAAGGAAAGCCTGTTTTATTGACTGATGAAAGGTTTATGATAGCTCTATGATCTGGTCTATAATTTCTAAATTGTTCCTAAACTTTTTTCCCTCAGAGGGTCTCTGATGGCAGCCTGGGGAGCTCAGCCTCTGAGGCTAACATCATCCCAGCCACCACCATCCTTATGAAAGAGGGGTTACGGTGTGAGCAGAGCTGTGTCTTGGTCATTCAACCTGTGAAAAGACATGGGCAGTGCGATATTCAGTGGGCCTTTGCCAAGCAGAAATAATGGTCCTCTTGGTAAGAGGAATTGCCACAAGGCTGCTGTAGGGTTTGGTTTGCCAGCAATCTGTTACCCATGCGAGGAAGGAGATTCACATTTTTCTCATGTTTTCTACATGAGGAAATATGGAAAACCGGAGTCAGGGAAGGTGAACCCTTCAAAAATGAGATTTTCAATGGGGATTAAAAATCATACAGTTATAAAATATCCTGAGTTGAAGAGGACCCATAAGGATCATCAAAATTCACCTCCTGGCCCTGCATAGGACAACCCCACGAATCACATCATGTGACAACGAATGTTGTCCAAATTCTTCTTGAGCTCTGTCAGGTTGGTGCTGTGACAGCTTCCTTGTCCCAAACAACCTCTTGGTGAAGAATCTTTTCCTCATATCCAACCTAAACCTCCCCTAACATAACTTCAGGCCATTCTCTCACATCCTGTCACTGTCACCACAGAGATCATTACCTACCCCTCCTCCTCCCCTCACGGGGAAGTTGTACCTGCAGTGAGGTCTCCCCTCACTCTCCTCTCCTCCAGGCTGAACAGACCCAGTGACCTCAGCCACTCCTCACACGGATTCCCCTCAGGGCCCTTCTCCATCCTTTGGACGCTAACAGCTCAATATTGTGGTGCCCAGAACTGCACACAGTACTGAATGTGAGGCCATACCAGTGCACAGCAGAACAGGACAACCAACCCTTTCAGGTATTTTTCATTAACTACCAGAGTAATCTCCTCTGTAATTTTACCAGTAACTTAAGTGAGACTGACTGGCTTGTATTTACCAGGGTCACCACTCTTGCTTTTCTAGAAACAGCTAACACTCTCCAAAGCAACATATAAGCAGTTGGGAATAATCTGAGCTGTTGTCTTGTGAAATACAAGACAATACAAGACAATATGGCTATATAAGCATTTTTGAGAATGAAGCTAGCTACTTTAAAACTGATGGAAGTACCTTATATGCAAGCAACCTGTACACTGGGAGTGTAGCAGCCTACAAGGTTGCCCTATATGGGGACCAGGAAAGCTTTAAATCATCAACTTTAATTTGGTAATGAAGAACTTGTCCTCACTGGGTCAGGCTTTTAAAAAACATGCAGTAAGGACACATTAAACTTCCCAATGATTCGCAGATACCTCTGGCAGTTACTGAAACAGACTGGAAGAACCATCTTGACTATCACAGCCCAAGTAGTGGGTGGAAACCAAAGGTCATTCCACCAAAACCCCTTTCTCAGCTGTGCTGGATCACAAGAGCTGAACACCGGAGTTGAGGCAAGAGCTACAAAGCTCCTATTTGCGCAAAATATGTTGTTTAGATTCCATCACTGCCCTAATACATGAACAATTCCAAACAAATGCCATGGAGGCTTCTACATGGCTTCAGAAAACATGAGGGGGAGAGAAGGTAGAGATAACATATAATTTTTCATTTTCCACTGAAAAGTTTCCAGTCCATGGGAAACCATCAGGATATTATTTTGTGCATTGTGTGAGAAGATGTCCTTTTTCACAATGAAAATGCTTTTTTTGGGACTGGCACAGAAATAGATGTGTTCTCCAATTTAACCCAGTGCTGTAAACTTTTCCTCTGGTGATTTGTGTGCTCTTCTGGGTTTGAACTTCTGAAAAACTTGTAACGTTGTGGATATTCTACTCAATATTTTATCCAGGGAGGTTAATGTGTGTATGCAACATGATAACTATGGCAGAGGATCTTTGTGGGCAGTTGCCAGCTCAAACACCAGTTGATCCAGACCAAATAAAGTTGTTCTGTAGCATCTTGAATTATATGATGCACTTAGGGGGAAAAAAAAAAAAAAAAGTACAATTTTCCTTACAGGAAAGAGTTTACAAAGGGTGTGAGATTTCTGGGAATCATTGGGGACCCCTAGGACATGGCTGATGCCTGGGTGCTGAAGCACGGCACTGATGAAGACTGAAAACTTCAGAGCAATGGAGTGTTTGGGTCCAAGGCTTCAGCCACTGAGGATGCTTCTTGCTTCCTCCGTCTCCGCTGAGCAGGGCAGTAGTGGGCTTGTGCTGTGGAAAAAGGTCAAGGCAGACTTTCTGCCCTCCTGCTGTGCACACACAGCGCTAGGCTCTGAGTACTGCTTTTGCCTCCTCTGAGTTCTATAAGGAGAGCAGTTTTCAACTCGTCAGGAGATTAGGTTTTTTCCCCAAGGTCATTATTACCTTTCATCCAATAAACCAGTTTTAATTTCTATGTAGGACTACAAACATGAATTAAAAGACTCTTTGGTGCAGCTTGGTAAATGCACAAGATGGTTCTTAGGCTTAAGATAGCAGTCTTGAAGCTCTTTCTAAACTTGGCTTGGCCTGCTGCTGAGGCACCCTTATGTTCATTATTTCAATGGGGAAAAATGAGCTGGAAGTAGCTAAACTTATATAATGTTTTTCTTTCCTTCCCCAGCCTCCATTCTATCCAAGCCTTACATTCTTTTATGTTGTTCAAGTTTCCCAGTGCTTTATATGAGGATTCAGAAGTCTGGTTCTCTGGAAACAATTGTTATGTCAGCTGACATTAACACAGCAAGCACTTTAACTATTTTTCCAACATATCCATCAATTTCAATAGCCAAAACATTAATTCTCATTAAGCGTCAACAAAGTTTCTCATTTGCCTTTAATTCTATCACCATACTGCCTCCATGCAAGACTGCTTTACAAATATATCCAGCCATTTAACTAAAAGAACTTTGGGAAGCTTTATTTTTAGTGACTTTATGCCCGTACATTTGTGAGTCTCCTAGGAAATTTATGACACGAATTTGAGCCCCTCCTGTTCTAAGTATAAAAAAGCATATATGTTTTAAATCAGCCAAAAAATGTGAAAATATATGTTGTCAATACTAACTTTGAAACTAGCACAGCCCTCCAGAATTATCAGAAAATGTGAAGGAAAAATAGAGACAAACTCAGCTGCTGAAACATGGATCAAAACTTTCTTGTTGCCTACAAGCGTAAGTCTATGCCGAAAGATTCATCAGCTGGTTTCAGAAGTCTCAGTTTAGTTTTGTGCTCACTGGACAAAAGAAGACATTGTTGAAGATCATTGAGCAAAGACATTGTTCAAGAGAATACGAAAGATGGCGTGTTACTTTTTAAAATTCACTACTAAACAGTTATAAATATGTATCTCTTAATAATGATGATGGGCTACTCTAATGTTTCGGAATTATAACTGGGCTAGTTTAAGGCCATAACCTGTATGAAAACCTATCTGCTAAGAAATAATGGAATCGTAGTTTCACCATGGGCAGAGGCTAAAAAAACCCTAATAATATCTCAGCTATTAGTATAACAAATGATAAATGTTCCCATTTTAGAAATATAATGAAGTAAAAGTATTAAACAGAGTCTATGTTTTCTTTTTAAATGAAGCATGCAGCCCCATCCCACTCACCAAAGCACAATTTTACCTCCAAATATCACCAAAAAATGTGCGTAAAAATTATGGTTGGGGGAAGTAAGATGCTGGTCCTGCCCCTAGAGAGAAAAATCATGACAGATTAACTCCCATATCCTTTCTGGGTGTGCTGAAAATTTATAAAATAAATTCCCACCAGCATTAAGAGGGCTTCGTATAGGCAATTGACCTTGTAAATCAAGAACAGAATAGGCCCTATAATGTATAATATTTTGAGGTATTTATCACCTTGCCAAGGCAGACAGGATTCGAGCATGTAAATCGTTGTAATGGTAACAGTAATTCTACATCCCAGGTCCTGCACATCGGTGAGAGCGCCCCAGGGCTGCAGGGAGGATTTTCCCTCTGCACCCCGCAACACAGACTTGGCATGGCTCAGACTCAGGGCTGATGTTCCACAGAGACCAACACAAACAGGACAAATCTGTACGCAGAACTGCATCCTTTCTTGTTAATTCTGCAAATGCATCTCCAATTCTCAATGCCTTTTGATCAGCCCACCAGTTTTCTCCACATTTCTTCCCAACTCTGCAGGATTTTCTTTCCTAAGGAGAAGGTATATTTAAGTTATTCTCAGTTTAATTCCATATCATGATAGAAAAACGACGTGAGCCTTGGCTGAATATATATTCAAAAAATTTCAAAACACTTGAAGTGGGATAAAATAAATAATCCTGAGGCAAATGACATGTTGAAGTCTCCAATTTTTCTAATATATTCCAGAAATGCACATGACTTTAAGAATACATTGCAACCTTCAGATAATTGTTAATGCATGTAAGTGTTTTGCAGGAAAAATGATATTTTGTGTTATCTGTAAAAAGCCCTTTTGAGTAAGAGTCCATATCTCCAGGTATTTCTTTTAAAGGGGAACAGTTTAATAAAAATAACAAAGCTAGAAACCAAGAACATTAACTTTCACTTTGCCTAGCTACATGCTAGTACTCTTGCGGTAATTATAACACAGAGGTCATTCCAAAGGAATTACCAGCCTTCAAATGATATGAGACAATTATTCTCCAGGGAGTCAGACAAATTCGTAAGACAAATACAGTTGAAATTTCAGACATCAATCTCTTTTTTTAACATAGCATGGGAACAAGGGAGCTGTGAAATATAATTTTACCCTAAGGCCCAACAAATGATTGCATTAAAATGATTTAAAAAAAAGACTTTACATCTATTATACCTCAGAAGTGAATGTAGTGTTAGGTTTTTCTAAGGCTTCCTGTGAATAATAGTGTTTAATAGAATCTGTAAAAAACCCTTTGCAGATGCCTGTGTCTTTGGCTGGCAAGGCTCTCACAGAAAGCAGCCCCACATGCTGTGGTTTGGTGTTGGGTGCCATGCCGGGGAGCAGCGTGATGCCATGAGCCAGCTCCTATTCCCCAGGCACTCCCCTGGACCCTGCCACACCACCTCCCAGCTGACACCTACAGCTCTGCACAATAGGGAATTCCCCAAAGCAGCTCTTCCCCCAAACAGGGGGAAGCTGAGCCTATCCCATGCCCAGCTGTGGCAAGAAGCTGGGCTGGGTGGGGGCCTCATTTCCCTGGTACTGACAACTGCAAGTGGAAATTTAAAGGGAAATAAACTTACAGCCATCTCAAAACCACTTTGAAGAGCTTTCAGTGGTCACCTGTTGTGAACCCCAAGGATACCCACTAATGATGTGCATTGCCTGAGAGTGCAGGAGGGGTGATAGAACCTCAAAAGCTGGCAGCTGTGGATCCACTGCTTTTTTTATACTTCAATCCATCAAATTTACATCACTTCCCATGAGCTTGGTTTATCTGGAACCCTGCATGGCTTGAGCCCATCTAGAAGAGAAATTTGGGACTGGCACCACTTCCAATATTCATATGCAGAAAGCAGAAAACCCTTCTATTCCTGCTTGCACAGAGTTATTCGAGCTGTCTTCTACATCTCCACCGGGCTGATCTCACCAACATCGATTTGAGCAGGCTGCTTCTGTGAGCTGGGCAGGACTTAGCCCAGTGTGTGTGCCACAGTCAAAGTGTTGAAGTGGAAAATGGATATTAAGGAACTTCTTTCTGGCTAGGGTCTGACTTACAGGAACCTATAACAGTCTCATTCCTCCGATAAGTGCATTTCTCCAACTGCTATTACTCAAGAAAACAGGCTCCTTAGAAATCTTTACAGCCGACACATTGCAATGTAACCTTGCAAAACTTGGCAGTGGAGCTCTGCATGTTTTTATTGTATTTAAATAGCACCATTAGTTTTATTCATATGAAGAAGTTAAATTTTAGCTTCAGTGACATTCTAACACGGCATGTGCACTGGGTCCATGTGTGCCCCTGAAGGTGCAGGGTTTCCAAGGAGCAGAGAAAGGAAGGGGTATGTGAGGAAGAGTGCATAATTCTGTGCACACACAAATGTGCATGGTTTTTTATTTCCAATGATGTATTCCTGTCCCTGCAACACTATGGTCAACAACTGCCTGAATGATTGCAAAGTCTCTTCAAATATTTGTGAAAGAATACTTCCCAAATGAAAACTGATAAATTAATGAGAAATGCAAACATGTCCTGGATTAAATGAGGGCAAAAGTAGAGCAGCACCTGTCTTGTTGATGAGGATGTTTGACAGAAGAGCTGTGTTGAGCTTCTGTGGCATTAAGGGTGAGGAAAGTGTTCAAAACTTCACATTTCCTTTTACCAGACCAAAACATTTCATTCTACTCCTACAACTGTTTTCTAAGGTAAACTTTCCCAAGAGATAAAGTGAATTGTAAGGAAAAAATTAGAAAACTGGTATTATGAGTTATAGACATCTCAAAGCTGCCATATGATGTCCCACCAGCAAACACTTAGTTCACCTTATTGTGGGAACACTTTGAGTGTCTGGGCAAACTCCCAGAAGAATACAAAGTTATGAGTCCCTAATGCTGCATAGTTTCCTAAGTTAGCTTTAAACTAACATGGTATTTTATTGTTAGGCAAAAATGAAGGGAGTAACACAAGCCACTAAAGAAAAAATCCAGACATGCATACGCATATTTCATATATACATATATCTTCTGTTTGATTTAATTTGCCCTTACCCCATGACACAGGCGGCAAATCTTTCATCGTTTGCCTCCTGTCTGCATTTTATTTTAAGGATGCAGAAAGTCCAATATACTGCCAATATGCTCAGTAGCCTTGAGAGCTGGGAGCGAAGAGATAGGCTCTTGTCCATGAGAAGGACAGAATGAAAAGTGAATGTCATTGTATGGCAACAGCAGAACACGTGAAAACAGAAGAGTAAGGTGTCACATGAGGCCCATAGATGATAAAACAAAGTGTGAAGACTTCTTTGTATTAAATCCAAAACTAAGTTAAACTAGTTATATCTCACCAGGTTCTCTTGCCCATTGACAAATAAACTGTGAGATTTAAATAAAAATCTCTCCTGCCTCCTCACTGCCGATGAGGAGGACTACGGATGACATTTTTGCTCTTTACTCTTTCCATCTTTATCTGATTCCTAAAGTAAGTCTCTATTGCACAATCTCATTTGTTTCCATGTTTTTCTCTATGTGTGCCCCTTACCATGAAAGGGTTTGGGGGAGAGGAATTACCTGAAAGTGCCGGAAACACCAGTCTTACAACAGTCAGAGCCACATGTGTCCATAAGGACTCCAGAATTCAATAGAAACCAAAGCAGTTTAAATGAACATATTTTATTATTTATTCTTATAGAAAAAGAGGAAAAACTAAAAAAAAAAACCAAAAAAACCAAAAAAAACCACAAAAAAAAAAAAAAAGAAACCCCCCCCCCCCCAAAAAACACCAAAAAAACCCCCCCCAAAAAACCCCACAACAACAACAACAACAAAAAAATTGAAAGACTGATTTCATTGTAAATCAGTACAAACAGATTCAAAAACTGCTGTACTTGGATCAAGGGTGTATCTAACTCATAGTCAACCCAACAGTTTAATTTTCAAAAGTTGGCTTTTAACAGTGGAGGCATGAGATCAAGCCAAGATACACTGCCAATAAAAGGTTGGAGCTCAAAGCCAGTGTTGAATTACAGAGCCCAGAAGGTTTACGGAAGTGTTTAGTGAAAATTGTTTGCAAATGGGTTTAGAAAAATTTTCTCCCTCTGGCTGGCTGCTTCAGGATCTGGCCCTGTCAGACTTACTGAAGAGTTCTCCTCCCATCAGCCTGGCAGGGATACATAGGATTTGCATGTGAGCAGGCAGGATGCTTAGTGCCTAAACCCATGTCCTCAAATTAAACTTGAGAATGTTTCTGGGAGATATGGTTAAGTCAAAGCAAGTGTTCTCCAGCCAAAGGGACCGCCGGGCCCTATCCAAGTATAGCTAGATTAAATAGAAAGCCCCCTGATAAACAAAAATTAGGCTGCATGATCTAATGGTCCCTTCTGAACTGAAATATTCCACCAAAACCGGAGTATTTAGGACTTTTCCTCCCATTTATCAGATCCATTGTTAATTGGAATAGTTTTACAAGGCATAGGAATAAACTATGAACACAGAATTTTGCCCTGTGCAAAGCAGATTCATATGTGATTTCACAGCTTTGTTCTTGTACCTTATATCCATGAAAAAAAAAAAAAAAAATCACGGGGGCTGAAGGAATTGTGGTAATCAGTGGACAGGTGTGGCGTGGACAAGTGTGGCTGTGTCCTTCCACGCCTGGCAGGCGCTGACCACTGGCTGGCTCAGATCTGCACAGCGGCCAAAGCGTTTTGGTCGGGGTTGCAAGCAGGCGAGCAACTTCTTCCTGTGGGACTCGGCTCCCCACCGGTGGCTGGCCCAAATTGCGTCGTGACCGCGGCGGTGGACAAAAGGTGACTCTCTACTAGGCAGGATTAATGATGGTTTATTACAGTCAGAGTGGCGGGAGCTCTGCCACTCTTCCAAGTGCCCAGAGAGAGCCCCTTCGAATTTCCCTCCCCGAACTTATAAACGGGGGAGGATTCAGGGGTGGCAACAGCAGGTCAGCAAATCAGGGAATTCGGGGGATCACAGGGGGTGTCCACTTGTAAATATAGAACCACTCACAAGGGGGGAAAAGGGGATTTCCCAGGCACCACCCTATCACTCGACACCTCTCCTGGGAATTTCCTGAGCCCAGGGAGGGGTCCCGAAGTGACAGACAGGATGCTCCAGAGCCGGGGGGAGAGGGGATTGACAAGGATAGGTGGGGGGTGGGATGATTGACATAAAACAACTTGCTATGCAGCAAACTCATAGGGGAGGAACCGTTACAGAAAATGTGGGCACAGTGGAATGAACCATAACATAAAACTTCTTATAAAACTTACAAAATTACTTAAGAACTTGATAAAACTATTCTTGCACCACCACAGACCGGAAATTTATACTTTTAAACAGCTTTGTTGTCCCTGTACCCACTGCAGTCATTGCATACATCAAGACTTACTCAGAAATGCTTTTGACAGTACCTCTGCTCCAGAAGAGCCATGGAATGAGGTTGCAGTTGTTAAATATAGAGTCCCAGGTCTTTTTAGGGCATATGAGAATGCAGATACACAGGAAGAAAAGCATCTCCTAGGGGTCACAGGGAAACATATTTTCATCTCACTGAAATGCACTGCTTTCTATTCCTTTGCTCAGTAGTTCAGAAAGGTGCCTTTTTAGTAAAATTAAATACATTTGGCTTGTGAAAGCATCTACGGATTCATGATTGCTGCCCTCAGGTTTCTAGTGAGTTTTTTGTTCTGTTTTGTGATTGTTCTGTTGGTTATTTTGATGATGTGGGTTTTTTTTTTCACTTGGGATTTTGTTTTTGAGATTTCTTGCTCTCTTTATACTTACTGAGCTCATATACTTATTTTATACTTGGAGAAATACACAAAAAAACCCCCAACTCCTGCTCCTGCCCTCTAATGAAAGCCCCAAGTTCGGAGCTGTGTCTAACATTCATAAGAGCCCATTCACTCTGCTGTGAAGATAGAGACCTTATTAACCATGGATGAGGTACCTTCTGCCAAGAGTCCTTAGGAAATCTCTCAGAAGTGCTGACATAGCTCAGATCAAGGGTTGTCCATGAGAATTTCTTAAAATAACTCTGGGTACTCTCTGAAACATTCAGCTGATTGAGGAGGAGTTATTGCTTACTGTTTATTTCTCTGTATTTGTTCTGCTACGACTGTTAAGCTCCCATTTGTTTCTCAACATGAATTCCCTAGGATCCAAATTAGTACAGTAGGATGTTGCTGTACTTTTAATGCAATAGGATTTCTAGCTTTCTCCTATTAAAGCATGGCTGGTCCCAGACATGCAAAATTCATTCTTACTTGTATCTTTAGAAAAGTATAAGGAGATGTGTTTCAAGCAGTCTGCCAGTATGAGTTGTAAGGGTCTGATCTGATCTGATTCTTTCCTCATTTTTTCCTGAAATTCTCCACTTGGCAAATCAGCAAGGAGTATCTAAGTTACACATATTTGTACTTCTTAAACCTGGCAAAGTTCTACCGAGGCTGGTGGCACTGAGCAATCAGCCTGGGATCTGTCATCAGCCCAGTCTGCATTACTTTGAGGGATGGGAATCACTGAACATCTTGTTTCACTCTTAGCCAAGTGTGCAAAACAGGTTCTGTAAATTTTGTGGTTTTCACCCAAGGTGTCATCAAAGTATTTTGGGCTTTTCACACTGATCACAATCTAGAGGGTCTTCCTAGGAACTCAAGCAAGAATTTGGAGGGGAGAGGTGAGCACTGGAGCTGCAGACTTCTGCTGCAGTCCAAGAAAAGCCGTACAACCACTAAATCTCACTGTTATGTCACAAAAACTTTACCCTCTTAGACCCTGGATTGGATGAAAAATATGTCAGGGAGGAATTGTGCACTACTGGGACCAAGCAACAGTAGTAGGCTTTGAAAAACAAACCTCACCTGGAGCCACACTGCTTAAATACATCCTGGTGATCACTGTGTGGTAGCACAGATCTTGACACATCCTTCACCTTGCCTGTGTGACACTCAAATCACCTTGGCAGCAGGCTGAGCCTTTGCACTGAGGTTTTATGAAGATACAAAGAACTAAAAATTATTCACCTCCCTCTCCAGGAAACCAATCCTAACTGAAAAGGAAAAACCCAAGTCAAGAACACGCTTCCAAGTGAGTAATCAACGCTGAGCTGTGCTGGGCAATCTCTCAAGCTGAAACTTTTTAGTCTAACAAAGAATAAATGAGACTGTCCCAGCAACACTCCATCTGTTTAAAGCCAGCTGTGCACTGAAGTATTTTCCTAAATAACAGACCTTAAGAAGGCTGATAATGGTTGAAAGACCCACAGACTGATAACAAGCATGTTCTGCTAACACAGTATGCTGGCTTGAAGGCAAAACCAGTGAGAGACTCCAAGTTAGAAAAAACAATTTAATAAGAGAGAAAAAAAAGTAAGATAAAATAAAATAAAACACATGCAATAGTACAAAAGATCACTGACAGAGTCAGAATACAACCTGACACCGTGGTGGGAGCAGTCCAGATGAAGTCGTCTTGTTGAAGCAATGTTCCCACAGAAAGGTCTGGTAGCTCTTGTCCTCTGGAAATCCAGTGGGTAAGGCTGCCTGTGCTGTCCCAAATCCCAGATTATATCCAGGTGGGAATGCTTGGCTGCTCCCCCTGGACGGAGCACCTCACAATGGGCTGATAGCATTTTATCAGTTTTGCAATGGGTCCTTGATTGCCCATTAAACAGAGATAGCTCCTGGAGGGAGTTATCTATGAGTCATGCAGCAGGGCATTGATGGGCCTTTAACAGAAGATAGTCTGGAGGGAGGGGACATGGGAAACACTGCCCAACTTAGTTTCAACAGCTCATGGAGATGGTGATAGAATACATACTTTGGGCACATCTTACATTGTAATCTAGGACATCATCCACCCCTTATTCTATGACAAACTACCCAAATTAATACATACCCAAATTATACATTCTTACAGCTAGATAAATAAATATACACATGCTTATACATACACAAATACAGAATGGAATCTTACACCCCATTCTCACTTAAAATTAGGTCTCCCTGTGGTACACAACGGGTTTCCCCATCTTTCTGCATTACCCACCAAGTGGAACCAGGTCCTTGAGCAAAAACAATCCCATGGATGGGTCTGCCTTTGCCTGAGGTGGGATTAATCCAAACAGTTTTTCCTAAAATGCCTTTCATGTGTACCACAGGGACTTTATCTCCATCCACTGTGTGCAAGGGTTCAGACTGGGCAGGACCAGCTCGATTGATTGAACCTCGAGTGTTGACCATCCAGGTGGCCTTTGCTAAGTTCACTTCCCAATTTTTGAAAGTCACCCAACCAAGTGCCTTCAGGGTAGTCTTAGGTAACTCATTGCACCGTTCAACTTTCCCGGCAGCCGGTGCATGATAAGGGATGTGATATATCCATTCAATGCCATGTTCTCTAGCCCAGGTGTTTATAAGGCTGTTCTTGAAATGGGTCCCATTGTCTGACTTGACTCTCTCAGGGGTGCCATGTCTCCACAGGACCTGCTTTTCAAGGCCTAAGATAGTATTCCGAGCAGAAGCATGAGGCACAGGGTAGGTCTCCAACTGTTCAGTGGTGGCTTCCGCCATGGTCAGCACATAGCGCTTGCCTTGGCGGGTTTGGGGAAGGGTGATGTAGTCAATCTGCCAGGCTTCCCCGTACCTGTACTTCAACCATTGTCCACTGTACCACAGAGGCTTTACCCGCTTGGCCTGTTTGATTGCAGCACAGGTCTCACAGTTGTGGATGACCTGTGAGATGTTGTCCATAGTAAGGTCCACCCCTCGGTCACGGGCCCATCGGTATGTTGCATCTCTCCCCTGATGACCAGATGCATCATGGGCCCAACGGGCTCGGAATACTTCTCCCTTGTGCTGCCAGTCTAGATCCACCTGTGATACTTTCACTTTGGCAGCTTTGTCCACCTGCTCATTGTTGTGATGCTTTTCATTAGCCTGACTCTTGGACACATGTGTGTCCACGTGTCGAACCTTCACGGTCAGCTTCTCTACTCGGGCGGCGATGTCTTGCCAAATCTCAGCAGCCCAGATGGGTTTCCCTCTGCGCTGCCAGTTGGCCTTTTTCCAGCAGTTCAGCCATCCCCACAGAGCATTAGCTACCATCCACGAGTCGGTGTAGAGATAGAGTCTTGGCCACTTCTCTCGTTCGGCAATATCTAAAGCCAGCTGGATGGCTTTAAGTTCTGCAACCTGACTTGATCCACCTTGTCCCTCAGTAGCTTGTGCAACTCGTCGTGTGGGGCTCCATACTGCAGCCTTCCATTTCCGGTTAGCGCCTACAATTCGGCAGGAACCATCAGTGAAAAGGGCATATTGTCTTTCAGTCTCCGGTAGCTCATTATACAGTGGGGCTTCATCGGCACGTGTCACTTGTTCCTCCTCTTCTTCAGAAGGTTATCCAAAAGTCTCACCTTCAGGCCAGTTAGTTATAATTTCTAGAATCCCAGGGCGATTCGGGTTTCCAATACGGGCGCGCTGTGTGATGAGGGCAATCCATTTGCTCCATGTGGTGTCAGTGGCGTGATGCATGGAAGGAACCTTTCCCTTGAACATCCATCCCAGCACTGGTAGTCGAGGTGCCAAAAGCAGCTGCGTTTCAGTGCCAATTACTTCCAAGGCAGCTCGAACTCCTTCATAGGCGGCCAAGATTTCCTTCTCTGTTGGAGTGTAGTTGGCTTCGGACCCTCTGTATCTTCGGCTCCAGAATCCCAGTGGTTGGCCCCGAGTCTCCCCAGGCACCTTCTGCCAAAGGCTCCAGGACAGGCCATTGTTCCCGGCTGCTGAGTAGAGCACGTTCTTCACCTCTGGTCCCATCCTGAGTGGGCCAAGGGCTACCGCATGAGCGATCTCCTGCTTGATCTGGGCAAAGGCTTGTTGCTGCTCAGGGCCCCAGTGGAAATCATTCTTCTTGTGGGTGACCAGATAGAAAGGGCTCACAATCTGGCTGTACTCGGGAATGTGCATTCTCCAAAAGCCTATGGCACCTAGGAAGGCTTGTGTCTCCTTGTTGGTAGGTGGACATGTTGCGGTGATCTTGTTGATTACCTCTGTGGGGATCTGGCGACATTCATCTTGCCACTTTACTCGCAGGAACTGGATTTCTTGAGATGGTCCCTTAACCTTACTTTGCTTAATGGTAAAACCAGCTTTCAGCAGAATCTGGATGATCTTCCCTCCTTTCTCGAAGACTTCCCCTGCTGTATTCCCCCATACAATGATGTCATCAATGTACTGTAGATGTTCAGGAGCCTCATCCTTTTCCAGTGCAGTCTGGATCAGTCCATGGTAGATGGTGGGGCTGTGTTTCCACCCCCGGGGCAGTTGGTTCCAGGTGTACTGTACGCCCTTCCAGGTGAAGGCAAACTGGGCCCTGCACTCTGCTGCCAAAGGAATGGAGAAGAAGGTGTTGGCAATATCAGTGGTCGCATACCACTTTGCTGCCTTGGACTCCAGCTCGTACTGAAGCTCCAACATGTCTGGCACAGCAGCACTTAGTGGTGGGGTGACTTCATTCAGAGCATGGTAATCCATCATCAGTCTCCATTCTCCACTGGACTTACACACTGGCCATATAGGGCTGCTGAAAGGTGAACGAGCCTTGCTGACCACCCCTTGGCTCTCCAGTTTCCGAATCATCTCATGGATAGGAATCACAGAGTCTCTGTCAGTGTGGTATTGCCAACGGTGTACTGTTCTTGTGGCGATTGGTACCTGTTGTTCTTCAACTCTCAGCAGTCCCACAGCACAGGAGTCATCTGAGAGACCAGGCAAGGTATTCAGTTGTCTGATGTCTTCTGTCTCTACAGCAGCTATCCCAAAAGCCCAGCGATATCCTTTTGGGTCTTTGAAATACCCATTTCTGAGACAGTCTATGCCGAGGATGCATGGGGCCTCTGGGCCAGTCACGATGGGGTGTTTTTGCCACCCATTCCCGGTTAAACTCACTTCGGCCTCCAATACAGTCAGCTGCTGGGACCCTCCTGTCACCCCAGAAACAGAAATGGATTCTATTCCTACATACTTTCATGGCATCAGGGTACATTGGGCACCAGTGTCAACCAAAGCCGTATATTTTTGTGGGTCAGATGTGCCAGGCCATCGGATCCACACAGTCCAATAGATCTGATTGTCCCTTTCCTCTACCTGGCTAGAGGCAGGGCCCCCCTATTCCTGGTCATGGCACACATTGCTCTCTTCCTGTAAATATGTTCCTGAGGTCCCTTCAAGAGGATCAGTTCCTGTACCATCTGGAGTTCTGTGCCTGAGAGACTGGAGCAGCATTGACTCTAGATGAGCTCTTTGTGGTAGGTGTCTCTCTCTTCAGTTCACGTACCCGAGCTGCTAAGGAGGAGGTGGGTTTTCCATCCCACTTCCTCATGTCTTCTCCATGCTCCCAAAGAAAAGACCAGAGGTTACCCCGTGGAGTGTATTCTCTCTCCCTGGCTGGTGGGTACATGCTCCTAATGGCAGAGACTCTTGTTGGCTCTGGCGAGATGTGGTAAATTTCTTCCTTAAGTTCCTTTTTCAGTTTCTGATGGCCCTCTTCAATCAAACTCCAGACTTGCTCAGCCAGCCTTGTTTCCACGGATGAGACATGGGTACGAAATGGGGCAGTGACAGTGTCCTCGTAAATTCTTAGTTTATTGACCAAGACGCCCACCTTGTCCTCACCTTCCCTCCATTGCAGCATTGCCAGGTAATGGGAGTACATCTCTGGTCCAAGCCATGCGAATCTCAACCACATCTGCGATGTGCACTGGACATCATCTGGGCTTTTAGGAAATCTCTCGCCTTCTGAGAAAATGATCTCCAGCACAGCCAATTCCCTCAGGCATCGGGTACCTTGTTCCATTGTGCTCCATTTTCCTTGGTGCACCTGGAGGTCTTCTTTACAAAGGTATCTGTCCCTCACACTTGTTAGCAGTCGCCGCCAGAGGCTGAGAGTTTGTTGGATTCTCCCGATCCCCTGGTCAATGACCACATCCCGAGACAGCGATCCCAGTTGCCTGGCCTCACTTCCATCCAGAATGGTGTCATTGGCTGCGGCGTCCCAGATGCGGAGCAGCCAGGTCAGGATGGACTCGTTTGTCCGGCAGGTGAATTCCCTCCGCAGGTCACGCAGTTCACCCAGGGATAGAGAGCGGGTGATGATCTCTGGCTCCATCTCTTCTGCTGGGTGCGAAGGTCCTGCCACATCCTCATCAGTCACTATGCGGACTGATTTGCTCTTTGATTTCTTCTTCTGAACAGGGGCAACTGCCACTGGTTTAAGTTGTTCTGCTTCAGTGACGGTTTGTGTGGAGATACTGATGGCACCTTTGGTTTCTTTCTCCTCTGTGACAGCTTGTGTAGACACTGACACTGTTGCTTTGGTTTTGGTTCCTTTCTCCTCTGTGATGGTCTGAGTAGATGCAGAAACTGTTGCTTTGTTTTTGGTTCCTTTCTCCTCTGTGACAGTCTGAGTAGATGCAATTCCTGTTTTCTCTGTGACAGTTTGTGTAGACACGGATGCCGTTGTTTTGCATTTGTTTCTTTTTCCCTCTTCCTCAAGGAGACGCTGCACCACCCCATGTAGTGTTTGATTTCTAAGCATGGTGCAGGCCGTGCAGAGAAGACAAAGCAGAACTAACAACAATATTATGCTGCCCTTGGCACCTAGAGAGAACTCAATACTTTTGAATACTGCTGCGCCATACCTAAAAGACTGGAAAAAATCATTCTTTACCCCTCCCCACAGGGGCTGGGTGCGATTGTTGAAAGCCCAGATGTAGCATTCTGGACCAGGACAAGAAAACAAAATAGAGTATATATTCCAAATGATGCTCATTGCCTCAGAGGTTATCAAATAATAAACATAATAGACCAATAAAGAAATTTTGGTACCATACCCTGGTCTACACATGGGCATTAAGACCGGCAGATACTGTCCCATGTGTGGGAAAATGTAGAGAGCTAGGTATAAGATATATGAAAGCATGTTGAGCATCATAGCGGACAGCTGTTTATTTGTTTTGTTTTGTTTTGTTTTTCCTCACTATAAAATTGTATTTCTGACTTCTCTCAGTACCTCATGTGGCACCAAAAAATCTGTGCTGGCTTGAAGGCAAAACCAGTGAGAGACTCCAAGTTAGAAAAAACAATTTAATAAGAGAGAAAAAAAAGTAAGATAAAATAAAATAAAACAAAACACATGCAATAGTACAAAAGATCACTGACAGAGTCAGAATACAACCTGACACCGTGGTGGGAGCAGTCCAGATGAAGTCGTCTTGTTGAAGTAGTGTTCCCACAGAAAGGTCTGGTAGCTCTTGTCCTCTGGGAATCCAATGGGTAAAGCTGCCTGTGCTGTCCCAAATCCCAGATTATATCCAGGTGGGAATGCTTGGCTCCTCCCCCTGGGTGGAGCATCTTACAATGGACTGATACCATTTTATCAGTCTTGCAATGGGTCCTTGATTGCCCATTAAACAGAGATAGCTCCTGGAGGGAGTTATCTGTGAGTCATGCAGCAGGGCATTGACGGGCCATTAACAGAAGATGGTCTGGAGGGAGGGGACATGGGAAACACTGCCCAACTTAGTTTCAACAGCTCATGGAGATGGTGATAGAATACATACTTTGGGCACATCTTACATTGTAACCTAGGACACACAGTGTTTCTTCCCTCCTTGAATAAAGGAATGTTTGTCATTATATGAAAATTATGTTTAAACTTCAGTGATGAGCTGAGCAGCTGCCTGTTGTTTTACACTGGAAAACACATTGCAGGCTTACCTGCAGTACTGTCCTCTGTAATTGATTCTTTCCTAAAGGTATTTCCCACTACTCCACCTCCTTCCTTTGCTCTGATTAACAATCGTAGCATGATGTCATCAGGCCTGGACAAGTATTGATGGGCCACAGTATCATGAGGCTAATAAAGTGCGTCACCCAGTATTTTTTGGTGACACAGAAAAACTCCCTTATGAAGGGCACAGAAGACAGAATATAAGTGTTTTTTTAATAACAGCAGAGTACTGGGGACTGAGCAGCACTAGGCACAAACATGTTTTTTAATAGAGCTCTCTGGGGCAGCACTGCCCAATCATGTGATGGGGGGAGGTAGGGGCGAGGGTAATAGGGACCCCACTTTGATGCAGCCAAGGCAGAGGGGATGAGTTCTGGCAGGGTTTTGTGGGAAAGCAAAACCCCCAAGTAGCCTCCCTGAATGCTGCCCCCACACCTGAGCAGAGCCCTCTGAGGACAGAAGACCTCTATGATGTCATGTGCACTACCTCCACTTGATGTTCCTGTTTTCTTTCTTGTGTTGTTGTGTTTTCTTTTTATCCACATTGCCCTATTAATATAAGAACATCATTAGAGCACAGTATTAAACATTTGTCGTGCAAAACCATTCCTTTAAAAAGGATGGGTGGAAGCATACCTCAGCGATTTTGTTTCTCCTCTTATTTACAATTATTCCTTAAGCATCTGTCAAACATTAAACAATAAGAGTAAAAAGGGTAAATTATTTACTTCTCTACCATGTCATGACATAGGAGTCAAGCCCAACAAAGCCACATGAGATGAGCACAACTTTGCCAGTTCAAGGCCAAAGTCAAGACTTGTTATTGTCTCTCCCCTCACCTGCTCACCGCTCTGGACTCTCAGCTGCACTGGGGCTGGTGGATGTTTGTTCCCACCATGGGGAAGGATGATGAGACAACCCTCCCTAGGACTGGATGAGTACCTGGCATCTCTACAGACACCCTGTTTGCTCCAGCCTCCCTGGGGCACTGTGCTTGCCAGTGGAGTACTCATGGAATCCTGAGGGAAACTGGGCTGAGCCACTCTCCCCATGCTCCCAGTTCAGGAGGAGCCTCACAGACACATTTTGCAGGTAACCCCCAGATTCAATCTCCTCTCTCTTCATTTGCCAGTGAAATGGTGGCCTCTTATTTTTAAAAAAGGGTAGATTCTGAAAATTGCCATTGTTGAGTGTAAGGCAGAGGAAGGTTAGCGAATCCAGGGCTTGCCCTGGCCATTCTTTTAATGGAAGAAAAGAGAAAGAAAAAAGTCCAGCAAGTGGTGCAGCAACAAAGAAAATCCCTTTTTGATCTATCAAGCCTTTTCTCCAACCTCTGTGAATGCCTCACCTCCTGCACAGTCTCTGAATATAAACTTTGCCCAGCACACTCAGGGTAATCTTTTCACATCATAAAACTTATAATCCTCTTAAAGTGGTTTCGCAGGGTTTGAGGTATGATGCACTTATCAAATAACTGAAACAAATAAATCAGCTTATTTAGGCTGTGGTCAGAGTGTGTGGAGCTCTGTGTGCACAGGGAGGAAGTCAGTGCCATGCCGGCATTTGTATACATTAGAAACAAAGCTGTCTGTGACAAGCTGTCCTCTGCACAACTAAATATTTAGTTGCATATCATAAGTAACTTCTTAAGTGATTAAAGAGAGAGGGTGCTCTCCGTCCGTGCTGGCGCGGGGCAGGCAGCCGGCAGGCTGGGGAGCGGAGCCCTCGGTGCTGCAGCGTGGCTCTGGGAAGGGAGGGTGGCCGGGCACGCCAGGTTCGCCATGTGGGGACAATCCTGGCTCCGGTCAGGGGTGCATGGCCTCAGACACGCTCTTCTGTCACCCTTCTCTACCCCGAAACTGGCTCTAAACAGGCTCCAAGTGGGTTTCTTGCATATTTGTACAGAGTTCAAGTTTTCAAATATTTGTTGCTAGCTTTTATTTGTGTTAGGGCAAGGTTTATTTTTAACATGACTCTATTTATGGATTCCCGTGCTTGCATATTTCTCCCCCATGCAAAATTAAATTAACAAAACAATTTCATGTTGAAGTATAGAATAGATGTGTCCTGTTTGATATAAAGACATTGTGGAAAATACATTAGTAAATTCAAAACCTGTTCGTTTGTACCATTTAACTTCAAACAACAAGTTAGAAAAGCCACCCTAAACTTGGTCCCAGTATGTTTTCTTACATGTACAAAAAATGCTTTCTTCAGATGGCTCAAGCACCATCACAGCAGCTCTCACTTAAAATGTTGTGGTTGTTGGGTACAGACACATGGTTAAGAGAATGTCTTGAATTTGATGTTTCACCTAGGGAAAAAGAGAAGGAAGTCAGCCTGCCATAGGGACAAGAGCTGAGTTTTTCTATGTGGGAGTCCCTTCTCTTCCAGCTGCTTCCTGCCCCTTCTCTGCTTCTCATCTCCAGAAGATATTTCAGCTTTTACTTACTCTGAAGAGGAAAACTCCAGACGCAATTTAAACAGTTTTTAGGATTTTGATGCCTTTTCTTTTTCAGCATGTGCCATGTGAAAGCAAAAGGCAGACAAGATCAGGCCATTATCCCATGCGGATGAAGTTTGGAGGGGTCTGATGTTGGCAATGTATCCCTTAGGATGTGGGAGTGCCTGATGTGCCTGACACATTATCTTGTCTCCAAACTCCCCCTTGCCTTCCCATCCCTCACTCAGATGCCTTGGCCACAAAGGATGCTCCAGCTCTGCCAGGGCCATCCTGGGCACTTAGGCATTGTGCAAGAGTTGTTTTAGTGTTTGGGAACAACTCTCATGGGGAGAGCAGTGGTGCAGCCCTCCCTATTTCTTGTAGAGTTGTTTGTTTACATTCAGATGCTGGAAGTACAAAACAGTTTTAGCTACCAAAAAACCCCAAACAAAAACAAAAACACAAAACCAAACAAACAAACAACCCCCCAAAACAAAAAATCCACAAACAACAACAACAACAAATCACCAAACAAACAGCAAAAAAACCCAAACCCCAAACAAACAAACAAACAAAACCAACCAAAAAAACCCAAAACAAAACCAAAAAGAAACCAACAACCAAAAAACCCCCAAACAAAAAAAAAGAAAAAAACTACAAGCGTTTGCTCTACTGTTGATGGCAAGGAAGAATTTTTAAGACCTTGCTTTCACAAAAAACTTCTCAGAGATTTTGTTACTGGCATCTGGGAGATCAGCGCAAGAAAGACAATAGCACCATCATCCTTTTTTCAAGTACATATTGGGTTAATAAGAAAATTAAAACTCAAGTAAATATTCACCAGAAAGTAATTTTAGTCTGTCATGAAAATAATCTACATTAATAAGTTATCTAAAGTAAAGTGAGCCATATTAGCCTCCAGCAGCTCTGAAACCATTATGAATTATTGAATAAGTAATCTTTTTTTTTTACAGTTATTGACATAAAAAATATATTTGCTTGAAAACATCCAGAGCTGCATAGGCATAGAAGTATTTATGAGCATATGCTCTTTACAGCACTGTTTTACAGGGTGTTGTCAACGGTGGAGGGGAAGCAGGATGAATAAGGTTTCACCTCTGATGTTCTTGTCAGGAGATACAATGCTCCAGTCAGCTCCATCACTGCAGGCACTCTTCATCACGGACCACAAAATAAATAAAAATATTTAGGTGAAAATGTTGTGACTTGATTTACTTTTTTTTTTTTTTTTTTTTTTAAATGGTTAATTCTCTAGTGACTAACAAATAGACCTGTAGTCCTGCAATACTGCTAGAGTAACACAGAGCAGATTAATTAACATTAATTTAGTAGCAGAGAGCTTAAATGAACATTAATTTGGTAACAGAGAGCAGGCTTAAATTGCCACCAGATCATCTTGGAGGAAATGAAAAATTTATAGGGCTTCAGGCCCAAATGCTAAACTGTCAGAATGCTAGGAGATTGGTCAGGCAGAGTTGAAAATCTTTGCATACAGCACCTAGGGAGAGGGACAGTGCCTGCAGTCGCATCAGAAGCTG
Source organism: Hirundo rustica (assembly GCF_015227805.2). NCBI lineage: Eukaryota > Metazoa > Chordata > Aves > Passeriformes > Hirundinidae > Hirundo > Hirundo rustica. The sequence continues at coordinate 61,184,657 of NC_053488.1, read as the reverse complement.
CCACTGCCATAAACAATTTGCCAAGTGTTAGACCTACTGTGCCACAGAACACAGAATCTTCTCCGCTGAGGAAGATCTACTGAAATGACACTGAAATGAGATGCAAAGTAAAAGGTGCTGTGTTGGGAATTGCAGTGTGCCAGAGAGTGCCCACACACCATGGGAAGTGCACCAGTCCTGCCAGGGATGTCATGGTTAAACCCTGTCCTCATGGCTGCTTGAACACTCCCTGGGCTGAACACCAGCATCTTCTGGGACATCACAGGCCCTCCTCTGGAATACTCCAGGGTGCAAAGCACTTGCGGGAAAAATCTCCTTCTGCAATAAAAGCTGGATTATATTTTTTGCCTGTCTCCTTTAGGCAGTAAATGTATCATCAATGGCTCTTAAATTTCCCAAAGTAAGAAAATTAACAATTACTAGCCATGAAATCACAGAAGTGCCTGCTCCTCTGAGAAAAAACGAAACAAAACCACACACACAAAAAACAAAAAAACCCCACCCAACAAAGCCCACCAAAAAAAACACTAAAAAAACCACAAAAAAACCAACCAACCAACCAACCAACCAACCAACCAACCAACCAACCACAACAACAACAACAACCACAACAACAACAGCAACAAAAAGAAAAGTCCATAACAACTCAGAAGCACATTTTAAAGAGTGCTTGTCCCTGGAATGCAAGGCCAGACAAAGATTTAGCCTCATTTTTTAAATTTAAGTCTGGTGGAACATCATGTCAACCTCAGACACTCACAACAAATCAGTCTTTATTCAAATGTGAAAATTTAGGCATAAATTGCTGGCTGCTTAGCTCTCAAAACAATGTCACATTACAAGAAATGTGATGTTTTGAAGAGAAACAGGAAAAAGTTTATCAAAGTTTTTGTTATTATTGCATTATCCTCTCGCTTGATCTACTAGCTATAGATACTCGGTGTCTGCTTAAGTGCTTTCCATTCTTCCCATAAGCAAATTCTAGTTGAAGACTATATATCATTTCACTCTTGATCACTGCTAGTCTCAGTACCTCATTACAGCAGACCACTTTTTGAAACTGAGCTATAGCCTAGATAAATGATTGTATAAAGTTTTAAATAAACATACAACATTTATGTTATGTTGTTTCTCAGGGATGATTTATAGTCATTTTCTTCATCCAGTCCTGAGCTCTGGACATAAAAGACACTGAGCTCTCTGCTGTTTATCCAAGCTAAATCCTCTGTTTGTTCTGCATAAGCGTTCTTGATTCTATAATATATTGCAGGCTTTAGCTTCAGGTTTATTCCCTCTGGGATGGTGGAATTAGATACATTAACTGACAAAGATAAGGTAGGGACATTGTAGCTTAATACCCGTTAAAATAGATACTGTGATAATAAAAATAGAGATAGAAAAGGGAGTCAAGGTTGTGATATTTTAAAAATATGTATTGATAAGATTTACATGAATAAATGCAAGATTTGAGAAATCTCTATAAGGAAACCCCCAAATGATGGCTGGATTTGGCTTAGTTGGGATTTTTTTTCATAAGAAGAGAACTGAAAATGGAAGATATCGTGAATCAGATTACATGTTGCCTCCTGTGTCTCCAAAGAGAATTTTGTTTCTTACTAAAATGGCTCTGTGTAGTCTGGCTGCTGACACATACTTCTCTGTGCTATAGAAGAAAATCAAGAAAGCGCCATGAGATAAAGCAAGTTTCTCTACCTTAAAAAAAAGAAACACAAACCAACAAACTCACAACAAATCTGTGTGGATTTTTTTTCCTTCTTTTATCAGCATATTTAAACACACACACACACACACATATATATATACACATGTGTGTGTGTGTATATATATATATATATATATATACACACACCTTTGACTAAGCCATTTCCTTCATACTGCTATTCTTCATTGCAGTCTTTGTTCCTCTGTTAAAAAAAGCAGACACCACTAAATGCCTGCTTTCTCCTCTTGTGAGCATAGAACAAAATTTGAGCTAAACTCACTAAAAGTTGCTTTGTATTTTATCTCACTATTAATTCTTACATTTTTGTATTAAAAAAAAAAAAGTTAGCATTTAAGGACATAATGCCTACAAGAGTGGGAAGATTTTAAGAATTACAGTCTTTATTGTGACATACTCTAAATCATCTCTTAGTTCAGTATAAAAATTAGCTAAGGTTTTAAAGGCCCTAGATGGACTTTTATTTTTTTCTAAATCAGGATTAACTGGAGTATAAGTAACAGACTAGGTGCTTTCACTGCCAAAAACTATCTAAATAAAGTTTGAATCTGGCAGTACAAGCAGCAGCCCTGCCTGCACTCATAGAACTTGTTATTTTGTGGTACACAAGTTAGCATGCTGTCCGTGCTCTGAAAAAATTGAATTCCACAAAGCATGAAATGCCTTTTTATCTGAAACTTGAGTGGAAAAATAAGCAGCAATCAAATGAAACACACGGGAAGGCTTTTCTCTCTTTGTTGTTTATTCTACAAGCATTTATTTTAGCAAAGTTATTCTACTTTTAGAGTGGTGAGATACTTTCAGGAATAATGGTGCAGATGATGTGAAGAACTTACTCAATGAGTGTAAAAAGAAGGGCAAAAAAGAAAACTCATGAAAACCCTCCAATCTTTGTAAAAGATTGTGTGAATAAGCATAAAAATTATCTTTAAAAAGCAAACAAACTTATTTTATGTAGATACTGCTCTTCAAAAATAATTATTTGATCAAGGTTGCTTGATCAAATACAGTAATAATGTAGCACATCATTTCTCTGCATGTTTAATTATGGAACTTTTCCATTATTCACTGTAAAGAAACAGTTAATTTGTTTCTTAGTGAAATCTATTCTCATCATCATGTGTACATTTGATAACAGGAAAAGGAGAGAAAAAATGGGGCTGTGTGTGAAAGTCCACTCTGGCAAAGAAATGGGAATTTCTTGCCATACTGGGTATGGTTAGGGTTTTGTGAGTGGCAGTAAAAGTATCTTTTCCATGTGATGGAAAGTGTAATGATGCAAAGCCACCTCCTCTTCTCACTGTGGCCTAATCTGTGGGCCGGCAGCTCCTGAGTTTTTGTACTGAGCTCCAGATCAGGAGAGAGAGTTTGTGACCATTGCACAGGCTCAGTGATGTTTGGCATGTGGGCAGTGGCTGGTTGGTTTCACAGCATTTGAGTTACTCAGATAAGAGTTGGCCACCCCCCACCTTCAAGATTAATTTCCAGAAGTATTTGTCACATTTGTTAGGATAATAGGTATTTGATTTTATTTGTATTTCAATACCAATAAGTCATGAAATGATTTTCCTATAAAAGTTTTCACTAAAATCCTTGCAATTACTTATTTACTCAATAGATGGGATATGGCAAGAAATGCTTGACCTTTTCTTTTTCAAATAGCTTTAACAACCAAGCATTAACTAGCTATTCATCAAAGCATCAGTATAATGAGGAATCACCTTCAGCTCACCAAGAGAGAAACAAAAGTAGTACTACCCCACAGCAGGAAAAAAATCTTTTTTTGAGCAACCCAAAACTTCAGATATTTTGTCCTTTTTCCTGCCCTCATCAAATCATTTTGTTTAATAAATGTCTTAACAAAAAGATTAGCCTAGCCTTGCATGGAAGGCTGCAGCCTTATGTTCCCTTAACTTCCCTAGAAATTAGAGTTATACAGAAGGATTGAAGTAATTTTTGCTTTTTTCTAAAGGTTTCAGGTGAATTGGTAATTAGCAAGAAGAATGAAAGGATGCACTGATTTCTCTGCTATAAAAGAGCAAAGTAAATAGCTCGTACTCATTCGCTGAAGAAGCATCTCAGTAGAAGCCAGTATCTACCCCTTTAAAGGCATTAAGACAAATGCAAAGAACACAAATAGCTGGAGTTTAAAGCAGTTTGTGAACCACTTACACAGAAAAGCTTTTCCCACATTATTCTCATTTTGCTGATAGGGAGTGAAAGCCTAGAGCCCTGTTTAAGATCACTCAACACCCCTATAACTAAGATGGGCAGAGAGACCACAGACTTGGCGTCCAACCCTCCGGCTACCAGTGGGATCACCTTCAGGAGCAGCTCAGGAGAGATTTTGCTATGTTGCACAAAGTACTGCAACACTAGCTCATGGTTAGGATGGCAAAGAATTGTTAGCCCATTACACAGTGTTTGAGAGACAATGGCTTTTGAGACACCCTCCAGCTAAGTCTACCTATTTCTAATTAGGCAGTTATACGCCGTTTGCATTGATGATAAGTAAATTAAATAGGATCAGTAGCATGAAAATCTGTATCCTCAGGTAGAACTTTAGGACCATTTTAATGATTTGCTCTATATATGCAGCAAGATGATAGTCAGGGAGCCAAGAAAAAAAAAAAAAGCCCTGTGTTCTGCAAGGAGTATTAGGGTATTAGGGTGGGACATCAGGTAAAACTCTCTTTAGAGATATACAATCATGTTGCTGAGGTGTGCAACTTTTTCCACAAATAGTGGTGCCCTCTTATAGAGATGTACCTACCAATTCCCTAGGGTAACTGGTGTGTCCTTGCTTCGAATAGTCTGTGCTTGGGGTTTTCATTTTCCTTTTACTTTGGGTTATTAGCCCCATTTATTCAGTACAATTTTTTATTATCAGAGAGTCAGCACAAACCAGTAAATTAGAGTATTTGAATCATTGCATCTGCATCTGAGAAAGTGGCAGTAAAGAACATCATTGCTGTGGAAACATCAAAAATGTTATCTAGACCAAACATGCCCAATACCTTGCCTGAAGGGCTCCTGGAGCAGCAGGTAGGCTCTGTCATTGGCATTCATGAGAGCATATCCACAGTGCCAGCTCTAACAAACTCCTGTGTTATTCATTTGGATGAGAAGCATCACATCCACTTCGTATCTGACATGAATAGGATGCAACTTTGGCTGTATACATGCTTAATTACAAAGCAAACAGCATCTCATTGTGCCCTCCGGCCCTGATCTGGATGACCAAATGTAATATAGTATTAATCTCGTTGTAAAAAATAGTCTTTTCAGGCAAATATACTGATGGTCTGGTGTCTGTACAATGAACATCTCTTAACATGAGATCAATAAAATTATTTTCCGTAACTCCAGATCAAAAAAAACAAACAACAAAAACCCCACCCTCACTTATGCTATCAAGCAAATACACAAATGCTGCAGATTTACCATTACCTCTTCAGCTTAAAGAAAAAAATTGTCAGCTTGATTGCCTGCTCTCAAACTCTGGTGATTTGATTTTGCTGCTCTATTGACATTTACCTTTGTAAACAAAAATTTATGATATTCACCATACATAACAATTTTCAAATTTTATCAGTTTTCTTCATAGTACCTTTAAAGCTATGAGCAATGTACAGTAACTGCTGAAAGAGTATTAGGCTGTGGCTCGTTCTCCTAGGCTCCATCCGCCCCAGTAAACCCACTCTAAATTTTGATGGCATATGATTTTGTCAATGCAGTTATGTCTCAGTAACTGCATTAAAACATTTTGCGCAAACACTCTGACACTACACTTCCATAACTACCTACTTGCTATGCATGTTGTTAGAACAAAACTTTTTTTAGTAATACATAAATCGTTTAAAATGCGGCCAAGTTAGCACAAAATTTTCACTTGGAATAAAGAAGACTGGACTACAAACCAAGGGACATCACTTTTCTAGCAGCATTATTAATGGGAACAATTTTAGTCTTCAGTGATGGGGAAAGACAGGCTGTAGCATTTTTTCAAGTTCAGAACAGAAAATAACCATACTTGCAAGAATTCAATTATTCTGCGTTAAAGCTGCCATGGGATTACTGTACATTTATACATTAGAAAGTCAGTAAATTATTTTTTTATAAATTAGTCTCTCAAAGATGATTTTTTTTTCCTCTCTGTTCTGAATGCCAAACTCCTGACTGCTTCTGCACTACAGGGACTTCATATCTGGATAGCCGACATCTGTAAAAACATTTCTAATGAAAACACTACTAATACAACCCCCTGGAGAAACAAATGAAATGAGATCTAAGTATGCAGCCGCCTTTCTACAGCTCTGTCTTTAACAATAGCGATGCTAGTGCTTCCCATACAAGGCTTGACACAGGTCATGATCATTTAGGCACAGTAGTAGCAAAATAAATAATTGTGTAAATATGTAATAACTGGTATAAATACTCCAGTAGCACTTAGAAGATATGATAAAGGACTTCTGTTTTTAGCTGTGCATTAAGGTTTATCTCAGTGGATGGAAGGGAGAAGCATTTAAACTGCAATGAGAGAGAACTGCAGATTGAATACTTGAAAGCTCAGTGGTAGATATAACAACGCCTCTTCTCTGCAACAGCAATTTAGAAAGTGTATAAGTGCTAAAAGTGTTGGATAACTGCTCAAATATTATAAAAACAGTGGTTAGAGATCCACTTAAAAAATTATAAAGATCAGTAATGTAACTATATACTTAATCAATTCAGATTCAAAGCAAAACGACACTATCTTATTTCTGAAATAATTGATCCTATTTTTTAATAGATATATGTATAAGCATTCCACTGCTTTAATATGTAAATAAGAATTCAGACAAATTTTCTGTTAGTCTAAAAACTATCAGGGGAAAAAGGTCTATTTCTTCATAAAATTTCTCAAATCTTAGGAAATCATCCATACCATTCAAACACTACATTCAGGTTTCCTGCCCTTAGTACATTTAAACATGTACTAAGTAATTTGAGGCAATAGGAAGTCCTCACCACTAGAAAAAAAAATTGCCACATAAAGACACAGGGAGGAATCCTCTGCCTGAATTTCATAATGAACAAAACATAGTGAAGAAAAAATTTAGTGTTTCTAAATGCCCTAATTTCAAATTGGACTAGTGCTTTTGCTAAACTAGACTGTACAACTACAGGCTATAAGCAAAGTTTCTTTACTCAAAGTGAACTGCAAGTCCTGGGCCCAAAATCAAAGGCAGATGAAGCTGAAGATGGAAATGGTTTGACATGGAACTGACAGCTCTGTCACCTGCGTTCACAGAAATGTATCAGCAAGAGTACTTGTTTTGAAATAATTCCATCAGCTTTCCTACTGAAATCTGGGTGCAATAAAATCAATAGCACTTTGCCAGAATTCCAGGAGGGTCTAGCAGTTGTTCCTCTTCCCACCATATTTTTCCTGGCCTATAGAACCAGGCCTGAACCTGTAAACACAGGTCTCACTTCCAGCAGACTTTTTATGCTGTGTAAATTAAAACGGGCTTCTTATCCCATGCATCTGTTCAAAATGGCATTTCTTGTGCAATGAAGAGAGATTGAGATAAAAATTTTGAGATGTTTTTGATTAAAAAATGTTATTTGGTCTTTCCACTGAATGACAAAGCTCTAAAATGGCTTTGAGATAATAAAAAGGCAAATGGAATCCAACACAAAAATTTTCTTTGAAAGACAGAAATATTGAGCTCATGTCTGCTATATATATCTACTACAAACATATTTTGCTTCTGGAATACTTCAGACTGAAGCAGAGGCAAATTGTGCTGGAAAAATTAAATTGAAACATACATCTTAGATTATCATTAATTTCCTCATTCTGAAACAATGAACACTAAGAGTAATGATTATAAAAAATAAATCTTCTATGTAAGTTACTTTAATAATCACAAAATGTATGCTTTGCACCCTGTAAGCTGTAATCTTTCAAATAGCTACATGGAACCAAATAGCTTAAATTATGAAGTTTATAGATTTTTTTAAAAACACAAACATTCTATGCTTCATCTTACCCAGTACTTTGATTTGCTAGAAAGAAAACTCAAGTTTCTTTATAAAATATATAGCAACATGATTGTAATTTTTTACATGCCACAGAAGAGACTCAATTAAAAAATTAATAGAAAAAATAAAAAAGTGAAATTAACTTTGTTTAACAAGTTTATTCTTTTATAGATTCAAGCACTAAAGACTGTCATATGACTGGAAATAGTACACAAAATTATTTGCTCAATTACATACTTAAAAAATAAATGCAAAGTCCTTAATATTTATTTGAAAATCAAATTTTACTTCATGAAATGATATACCTGAAAAGTTATAAAATACTAGTCCAAAAACCAACCAGTTATGAAAATTTAGTCAACACCGTCTTTGCTATATTTAAGTCTCAGGCACCCTCCAGTGTCTAGAGAAGAAACTACACAAGTGAGCAAGCATTTGAAGAAAAAATGCCATGAACAAGTTTTCCTGTCAAGATAGAAGCTCCCTGCATAATTTACAATAATTGCATGTAACCCTGTATCAGTGATATGACACAGTGTGATGTAAAAAGTATTGAAAAATTGCATTTCCTGGATTTCTATGGGATTTCAGAGGGTGATATTTTGTGGAGAGGGATCTTTAAGCACACTACATAGAAAAATACATTTACAAATGCATTTCTTACAAGTATGGCATTGACAAGTATTCAAGTATTTCTCAGGGAATATGATCTCAATGTTTATACAGCTTATTTATAACTTTTCTAAGAAGTCTAAATGAACAGTTTGTTAGCAGAACCTATACTCATGGTAAGGAGAACAAACAATGCATGGAGAGGTAAAACCAGATATAAATACCTCTCCTCCCATTTTATAATTAATGCCACTCAAAACAGGAAGGTCGCATTTTTACAACCCTCTCTATGAAAGTTCACTGATTTTATGCAAAAAACCCAAACCACTATTTTTTCCATTGGTACCTTTGTTCATTTTAAAAGCAATAAATCCCATGATGACTTTTGTACTTGGCATTCAAATGTCAATTTGAAGACAGGACAGACAAGAATGCCTTTTGAACAGACAGTGTTGTAAGTTAATGTTATTAGGTGAATCCACACAAATCTAACAGAAATGGAATGAAAGCTGGAAACCAAAACTTTTTCAGCTATGATTATGCACGAACTAACACTAACTGTGGATTTCTCCCTTGCATGCTGTTTGTACTTCCACAATCAAACGCAACTTTACATACAACTTAAGCGGTAATGAGATAACAGGTTTTGAAATACATGTTAAGTAACTTGGAAGTGGTTTACATCTGGTTAAAGAAAACATCTTGACTTAGAAAAGCTCTTGTTTTATGTTTGTGTTCAGAATTATGGCTTTAAGTATCTTTCCTCATTAGCGATTGATATAAGAATGCATGTATACTTCTGAAGAAGTTCTTCACTGTCCTGGGTATACCCTTACCAGGACACGTGCAAAACTGCTAGGGCAACCCTAGCAATCAGGTTAGTTAATAACTGATTCGGCTTCAGTTTCATAACGTTTGATTTTTTTTTCCCCCTCACACTCCAAATCTTGTCTCTAATTTACTAAATAACTTAGTTATGTTAGCTGCAGTCAGAAGCAAAAATTTATTACTTGTCATTTAGTGAAAAACAAACATTGGGTGAGTGCTTCAGTTCAGAATTAAGAATTTTGTAAGAGAAAAAAGCTGATGTCATTTTGCCCTGGTATAGCTGAAGAGATATTTTTAAAAATTGAATGAAATCATAACAATATTGACTAAAAGCCTCTTAGAATCAACATTAAAAATATTACAAATAAACCTCATCAGGGTGAAGCAAAAAGAGGTAGGAAACATTTTGGAAGAGTGTACAGAAGATAAATATATTTACACACACGCAATTTATATATATACATATGAGTATAGAAACATTAAAAACCAGTCATTGCCCCCATAAAACTTAAAACTGTGCTTAACTTGACATATTCCAAATATTTACATTGACTTCAAAGAGAGCTGACCATAATGTGCAAAACAAAGCATGATGTTACATATTTCACAAAGTACTGTAGGCTCATAAAAGTCACTCTATTCAGAATTTAGCTCTTTCTAAAAACTTTTTTCATGCTTTTAAATAGTAATGTTCCTTTTTGCAATAGCTTCTCTGATTTGACGATCAAGTTCACTTACAATATAGTCTTCATGATTATAGACTCCTGTTCTCAACAGGGTATCCCTCTCTTCTATCAGACGAGAGAGGTAATCATCCGTATTCTCATTTAGTTTTCTACAATAAAGACTATCCACTCCACCAGCAGAATTATCTCTAACATCCTGTGGTTTCTTTTTCTCTTCTTCATGTTGTTTTAGTCTGATATTGACAAAATAGAAAGAGTTAGAGAATATTAATCCCCACTCTGATTATCTTTGTTTAAGTCTTTAGTTTGTCTACTGAACTACTAAATAAAATAAAGCAATCTGTAAAAGGTAAAAAAATTATTCTGTCTCTGGGGAAGACAACAACAACAAAAAATACTAATATAATACTTAAATATTAACAAAACCTTTTTTATGTGCATATGTATCTATGATACTCCCTAACAAGGCTTCTGCTTGGTCATGTAAACTGTACTCAAATTAAAAGGGTTCAACATACAGAACACTGGTGCAGACAGCTTTTGGAGGATAGCATTAGATAAATCTTAAATTTTAATGTATTCAAAATAAGAATAAAATGTGCCTCATTCTTTTCTCAACATAGCAGCTATGCTTATAACAGAAGGTTTAAAATAGAAAAAAAAGCTTGGTGCTGTACATCTATGACCTTAACAAAAAATAAATCAGGTGGTGTTAAACATGAATTTTTCTATACTGCTGTACTGTTGCATTTTACAAATGTGCAATCTTTACCTAAGGGACACTAAACTGTGTTTTTTCTGACAGCCAATTATAATCTTGATTTAATTGAATATTCTCCTGTTTTGAGACTGACAGGAAGGAAAGTGGGCAGCTGAGGAAGAGTCTTACAAATACTTTTTATACCTGTTAAGTTCATTTTTGATATGGTCCAGCTCTTGTCGGTCTGTTTTCCCCAGCTCTTTCTCTTCTGCTGCCAAATAGCGCAACCTCATGTGCTCGAGCTCTTGTTGCTGCTTTTTAAGGTGAGCCATTGCATTTTCTTGTTCTCGCTGTGTGGGAAAGGGTGAAGACATAGCTCAGTTGACTATGTGATTACATGTAAAAGTGCTAATTATAGCAACAGAACAGAACTTTAGGAATGAAGTCATGACAATTACATCTCCAGGAGTATTAGAAATGTAGGAGTTAACAGAATGTCTTAGCCACTGATATCTACAATGCAGTAAGACCAGTGACTGTCACCATCACAGTAAACCTCTCCAGGCTGGATCAACTGCAGCCCAATTACAGATGTATTCCAATTAACAAAATAGCAAAATTATTAACAAACCCTCTCACTAACTCTGGCTTTAAGTTGGTAGACATAAAACTTACCCTTCTGGAACTGCTCAAGCAGTGGTATATGAAATAAATTTTTCTGAGAAAATAAAAGGTAAATAGCTGCAGGAAAAGTTATATCATCAACCCCATAGTGCCTAGTACCAAAGCTTCAAGAACTGCTTTTTGAAATTACAATTTGTAGTTAAAAAATAAGTCTTGGAAACAAAATTCTGGCAAGGTGTTCTTTTGCTTTTGCAGCACTATGTAAAATTTTAGATAACTTACTTTGTGAATTTAGTGAAATCAGTCTATCCATTCCAAAAGTTGCTTGGCTCTAATTTTTTAAACCTATACAGATACTAAAAAAACTAAGGTTTGAATCCGCTACTACTCCATGACATTAAAGTGATATAATACACATGGTCCTCTCTCCACTTGTTTTCCCCCCAGTTATTTTCCATATGACGTAGTGCACTATCTGAATACAGTCAGTCTTACACAGAATAAGACAGAAGACCTCAGGTAGTTAAAAAATAAGACAGGAGATTACTCAAACATCCTGGATCTAGGCATATCACGAAGTGCAAGTTCATCTTTGCAATTCTGACACTGCTTTCAACTGGAGTGTTTGGTTATTAATACAATCAGTATTATATTTATTATGCGGGTTAAAAAAAAGGTAATTTTTTGTTTGATATGTGTGGGCATACTATATATACAAAATCAACCTCATAATATTTGAAAGACTTTAATCAGGTTGTTTCCTGAATTCCAGCTGCCAGCATTTTAAGCACTCCCTGTTGATGATCAATAATGGGCAAGAAAATTTGAATTTCAGAAGGAATTGGTACTGAAAAAAAGACCTTAACTGTTAATGTGAACAGACAACGCAATAGAGAAGTACTCAACAAGAAGTCAACCCTAAAGACTCTAAAAACTTTGTTTTCATACTAAATTCAATACACCAGACAGCCAAATTAAATGTTAGAACATCAGTGAGACAGGTTATAAATCTCAAAGGTTATAAATCTTGCTAAAGAGATACATACTAATAAAAAAACAGAAGCAGGAATCCTGCCAAAGAGACTACAGCTGATAGATGACTGAAGCATAGAAAAAGCACTTGGTGAAGATAAGGCCACAGTCCTTCCTTCCCCATCAAGAATTAATTACAGAAGGACATTCCGATGTGAGAGAAACCCTTTTTTTATGTGGGAAAGAGTTGAAGAATACTATAATAAAACCTATACTGTTTCAGTCTGAGAATAATCTAAAAAAACATACAGCAAATATTAAAACAAGTTACTACAGACTGCTGATGTTTAGAATTTTCAAGAGTTATAACAAAAAGTTGTGACATTGACTGGAGGTTTGTCTTAATCCATCACTAAAACTGGTGTTGACACCACAGGAATAACTTTTTTTTTTTTTTTTTTTTAATTACTCTTTCTTTAAACAGAGGCCTTAGAAATACCCAGGAAGTACCAGCAGAACTTAACTTTCATAGTGGCCAAACTGGTTGAAACCATAACTAAACCCAAACCCAACACAGTGTATGGGTACACCAGGAAGAATAAATCTAGCTTTCTTAGAAAAGTCACTCTTCCCACCAGTCTTAAAAAACCCAAACAAACACCACACTAAAGAAACCTCCTACCAAACACACAACTAAGCAGTCACAGGGAAAAGTACTCTCAGCTGATTCAGGATTTAGAACACCACAGAAAGGATAGCAATTGATCATCTCCACAAGAGCAAGAAGTTAACAGTGGAATTCCACTAGAATTTACTCTTCAACATATTCATAGAAGAGGAAATCACTATGAAAGTTTGCTGCTGATACAGTGTAATTCAGTGGGGGAAAAGGCAGATGTGTAAAGAGTAGGAAGTTATGGAGACAAAAATGAAAAGGAAACAGTTTGAAAAGGAAACAGATAATAAAGAATACATTCACATATGTCCATTAAAGACAATAGCCTGAATGCAACTGCCGGCTCACGATATACTTAATTGACTGACTGAGAGCTGCTGGAGGCTATTCAAAGATATCCAACTTGTGTTTATAGATCTTGTGCATCTACTGCTGATCTCTGTATTGACTAGACTGATATTTCACATCAGTTCACTAGCTGGGTCTTTCCAACCCAATGAAAAACATGGCTGAAACTCAAAACTACATAATATTCCAACTAGTGAAATGATTCACGTTATTAAAATATGTTGTTAAGCAATATACTTGAGCATGCACAACAAGCTTCTTGATCACAGAAAGTTTTGAATGAAGATAGACACTTATGCTTAATTAAAAAATACTACATATAAAGCAGTACTGTTGAAGTATTTGAAAGAAGAGGCAGAGAGTGGGTTTTTTCAGGTTTTTCTTCCCTAAAGATCCAGCTAATATCACAATGGTATTCTCTAGTTCCAAAATACGTAGATAGGCAACAGTACACAGATATACGCAGTACGCAAAGCCATATTTCAAGTACAAAACAGGCTACAAAGAAGAATGGAATAAACAAGCTATGAGAAAGAATGGAAATATCATAACTATTATGGTACTTGGAATAATGTTCAGTTGTTTATTTTGCTAAATGCAGATAGTAAGAAAAAACCCAGAGCGTGATCTTGTCTTAAGCAGCTTGCTACAAAACTACTTCAACTTTAGTTAACAGAACAAGTACACAGATTGACAGTCAATCTGATTACCCCAGTTACAAATAATCTAAAAGTATGAGGACAAGCTAATACTTACTTCTTTTGAGACCATCAATCACTGTTCTCAGTGCCCCCATTCAATTTCCTAAACTAAATCCTTTACAAAGAAAATTAAAATGCTGCTGTTTCAGGAAAAAAAAATGTTGTGACTAACACCTTAATTCAAACATGAGACCTAAAATTTTGAGTGTGTTAAATCTCCTTTGTGAAGTCCTATTTAGTCTAAGGTGAGGAGCTTGTGACCTGCATATGTAGAACAAATCCATAAATTTCTGGTTATCTGGTTTTACAGGTAAGGAATCCAGTAATTCAGTCTGGTTATTAGCTACTTCTCCTGATTAGATAAGTGTAAGAGACTTAACACTGATATCACTGAGTAGATGCAGTACACTCTGCATGTCCAAGTTGTGGGTTTAAAATAATTTGTCTAGTACATCCTAGCTTTCCTGTTGACATTATCTAACAGTGGTAAGAGTCTTGAAGGACTCACAATAAATTATATAAGAATGTCATTTACAAGAAACTGACTCATCTGTAAGAAAACTATCTTGGAGGATGAGACTGACATTTTCCTCTTAATGTGATGACAAAAATTTAACTCTTTTACACCTGAGAGGACTTTTAATTGCCATTATCTCTCTTATCAGCCTTTCAACTTATGCTGATTTGTAAAATGTTTAGTTTCAGTCCAATAAATTTTTTTGCAAATCATGAGATAAGGATTAATTTTAGGAAACTCCTTGTTCTGCAATTCAGTTTATTCGTGCTCTCATTGTCTCATTTTAAACAAGGGGTACTGTCATGGGAAGGTGAAGTATTAATCTAAGTCTGTCATATTTGTGTATCTCAATAATTCTATGAGAAAATTAATTTTGAAGGTACATTGTGCAAAAATTGACCAAAAACTAAATACTGCAAAACTAACGCAAAACAAAGTAGCACTTGTTACTAGGACAGCAATACTTCCACATAAACAGAAATCATCACATAGCTGTGACTACTGAGTAGAAGCCTTCTAATCCAATCCTTCATTTGTGAAGTATATTACTCAGGTCTATGAGGGAAAATTTTGAAAGTGTTCTTCCACCCGCAGATGAAAGGCATAACTGCATGCTGGCCAGAAGCAGCGTGTGGGACCACAGACTTTATGACCCACTGATGTGTCACTATTTGAGGCAGGGAAGTTCAATGATCCATACATTTCTGCTGTCCAGCAACATGCTCACAATGGCAATCTGAGAGCAAAAAAAGGCATTTTAGACTAGCTCAAAGGAGAGGTATATGTTAGAAGAAGTACATATATTTAAGGTTAATAGAACAGTGTATAAAGCTCAGTCAGAACAGAAAGAGGATATACTAGTCCCAATGCTTTCATATTGATCAGATTTTATTTAACAGATTGGTCCTTTATGCCCTCACCAAACAAGTTCATTTCAGGACTGTAACTTTTAAAGAATATCTTTAATAATGTTTAATTAAACCAAGAAAAAGACAGAGGATAATGAATAAGCCAAGGAGAGATGAAGGAAAAGCAAGGCTTTTCTGCGGACTCCTTTGTTCAGTTCCTGTTCCTTTTGGTGTTTTTCTCTGAGAAAAATTCTATCAAAAAAACCCAATAAACACAAAACAAACCAAAACCAGTGTCACTAGTGAGCATGCTCTTTGCTAGGGATTATAGTCCCAGATTTGTAGGGACACAAGTTTAAATATACTGAGTGCTAAATTCTTGTTTTCCCAATACAAGAGAGAAACACCTTTATCAGTACATTTTGTCTCCAAGATAATGTTGAGTAGGAATTCCTTTCAGATAAATTTGGTTTGATATTTAATTTGATTACTAATACAATTGTGATGTAAACATGGCAAATACTTGGCACTTTCTTATTTGGAGTGTCGAGGGAAAAGTCCAGATTAATTTAAGTCACCAAAAGTCAAGAATTTTAGAGGCATGCTATGCTATGGCCCTTAACAGCAACTTTTAAACACAACAATATTAAATTAAAAAAATAAAAATCAACATTTGCTGAAGCAAGGTTTTCCTACCATTCAATTCATGACAGTCCAGCTTGGAAAACAGACACTAAAACAAGTGAGAAGGGATTCTTTCATGATGGATCCTGTGTGTAATTTACATAACACACTTCATATTCTGTGATTTTCAAATGTCTTTCTCAACATTAGTCTTTGACTTCTTTAAAAAGTCTGTCATAACAATTTGTAGGGTGCATAACAGAAAACTTGTTCTATCTATAGCATTCTTAGCAGAGCAAGAGAAACCCATTTCCTAATAATCCATCAATACAAGAAGATGGCAAAGGATTTACAACAGTTTGATAAGAAGGGAGGCATGCTCACTTTAAATTAATTTATAGACAATTTTGTTATGATGATGGACCATAAAAAGACTATATTTTGTTATGATGAGAGAGAAGGAAGGATTTCTTATTCACTTCAGTGACGAAACTGGTGTCACTTCATCAGACACTTAGGTATTAAAATCACTTTTCCAAGACAATGTAACAATCCACTGAGCAATGAGCACTTTTCTTTTTTAAATAGAGAAGGAGCAGATCTCTGCTGTATAGTAGGTCTTGAAATGTAGCAGAATTTATTGTGAGATGTTTAAAAGTAAAAAACCAGTATCAATAAAACACTTCTGCACATTGACTTTACACATAAAATTAAGTCCCACACTTCTAAATCCCCTTGTAACACCTTCATTTTATTCTGTGTATACTGAAAAATTAAGCTACAATTGAATACTTAGTATTCTTCAGTGCGCACAAGTTTAAACATACATACTGCATACTGAAAATTCTCAGTCAAGACTTTCTGGCTAACTTTCCAAACTTTACTCCTATAATATATCCTAAAATAAGAAATGTTTCAGATTTATTCCCAACTGCTTATTCTAGGCAGTCAGACTTCTTTAAATTTCAATAAGAATTACTAGAATTTTTGTTTCTAAACATTTTGCGTTTTTAAATTTCATCTAAGGGAACACTCCAGAATCATCAGCTGCTGGATTAAAGGCAACATTGTGAATAGAATATAAAACCCACCAGAAACTCAGAACACTTGGAAATACATTGTAACTGCACCGTCACCCAATCATCAGCCACTATCCCACAGAAAGGCAGCAATAGCTGAATCAAGAATATCATATGCAAGAATATCAAGAATTAAATCTGCAATATGTATTAGTTGGTCCAGGTACCTTCTCCTGCGCTACTTTCTCACCGCTGCTAATCCTGCTATTCCTTGCTCCTTTTCCTTCAACCCCACACCTGCCTCCTTCAATAAAATTCATCACCAATATTCCTTTCACTTATTAATTTCATATTTTGCCATTTTCCTTCACAAACAAAATAAATCCATACCAAATAAGTCTGTGTTCTAGTTATCAGATAATTTACTTCAAAGTTTTACTATTTTTCTTTACTAGTTTTCATCTCTAATATGCTTGAGAAATGGAATACTGTTTTAGAAGCTTGTACGGTGGAAATCTTAATCACATTTTGAAACCTATGATGATACAGAAATATCAGTGTTTAATAAAAATTAAGCAGTAATAAAAACCCATCAAAATTTGAATTATAATCAGATCATTAAAAAAATCCCTGTATGCCACCAGGTGCTTTAGTTAAGAGGCTCTTCAATCAAGGAAGCACAATCTTTATTTTACCATAGCTGCCTATAAATCCAAAAGGGAGATGTAAACATACATACACTAGACTAAACAATGGCTAAATAGCAGCCACTATTCACTCTCCCACTCATACATACCATGCAAGTCTGTGGGAAAAACTTACCATTGAAGCTAAGGAACTCAAGTAAAGTTTTCTGAAAATAACCCAGACCTGACAAGTCACTAGGAGGGCCTGGATGGTCTCAAGACACAGTTTTTAACCAGGATTTAGACTTTCAACTGTGGGGGGTTTTGTGTGTGCGTGTGCCTTTCTATTTTTTTAAACAAAGATTTACATACTATCCTTGGCTAAATTATTTAAAAATTAATCAAATTAATTACTGAGTGGATAAGCAAGATACTGGACAAGATGGAATGAACTGTCAGCCAGCCAATGTGGTCTATGCTCTTTTAAACAAATACCTCAGTGCTGGTTCTAAAAGGTCAGTAGGACACAAAACACATTAGAAAACTTATAAAAATACTTCTTCCAGAACACTAGATGCACATACATTTTGAGATCTAACAGAAATGAGCAACTTCTGAAAATTACATTTCTACCAGTTTTGATTTCCGTTTTGATACGATGTTTCTTACACCCAGACAGGCACTAAATTTGATATATAGCTTCTGTGTAAGCATGAATGCAATTTCATGTAAATAGTTTGGATTCCTCCTAGAAACAATGCTCATATAAATTTAAAAAAAAGGTAAATCTTATTTGTGTAGTATTAAGATCACCCAATCAGCAACATTGAAAGAGTTTTTGAAATCTCCAGAAATCATAAGTTTTACCTGAATACACAGATATGTAGCTAATTTGATGACATTTTTGTCACCCTGAAAGCTGAATACAGCTATAACAAATGAAGAATTAATACAGATTTTACTGAGTAACAGAGAAAAAGTAAGCTAGGTGAAGTCTATTGTCACTCAGTTTTACAAACTGTTTAAATTCAAGTAACTGTATTTTCTAAGTACAGGTAAATATGACGTGTGTGTGCCTTTGTGTATTTCAGTAAAACTGGCATTGTGTTTAGCATTCAAAATCCTACCCATGGAGAAGCTTAGATCATATTCTATTTACAGTCCCGTACTTTAAGTTATATGCTCTGTCTCATATACTGCAAAATATAAAACTATCCCAGATGTGTGCTAAGAACTAGTTCCAAACTAAAAGAAAACTTTTTAATTAAGGAAACATTGACTTCTATGGTTGCAAATCAGAAGAGTATTTTACTAAATGCTTAGCCTGTAGATTATGCTTCTTTAATTCACAAATTGACTGCACCAGGTCACCTTTAAGTAATGGAAATCTCTGTTTAAACATTTTTTTGGCAATGGGCGCAAAGCATTAGATCTCATTTCCAAGACTTACCAGCTGGGTTCTGTCATTAACATTTATTAACAATCTAAGATACGGCTTTCAGCGTCTAATCCTCACTACACAAATGTTTTGTATAGTTCTCTAGAGAGCTTTGGTGTGACAAATTACTGGCACAGATTACAGTCCTGTGGCTATTCACCAGAGGCAATGCAAAATTAACATGGTACTAATCCAATTCAAACAAGAAATTGGTCAGACCACGCACAATTGCACAAATCATCTGAACTAAAGCAAATCTAGAACTCCTTAAGCAACAGTTTCCAAATTTATATTTAAAACACAGTAATTTTTTAAAATCAGATTTGCTTCAGCTTTTATTTGGCTCTTTAGAGTCACTTAAAACCTTTATCAACAGACTAAGTATAGATGAAGTACAGGAGTATAAAAACCACAAGAAATTACTTTTAAAGGGTTTGTTCTGTTGTAGAAGTTTTAGGTAGCATAATTCATAGTTGGCACACGCCAACTTATTTCATGGTTCAGACTTTCATCAGGAGGTTCAGCTGAAACCATCAACATATATTAATGAGTTCAGATCATCAGGTCAATGGTGATGAAATTTGTAACAAGAACTGACAGTGACATAAATTAGTGTTAGTGTGGCAAGTGACAATCTTTGATTTTATTCTACAGAAATTTTAAAATGTGACAAGAAAAAATAGGCTGATATTTCATGACTGCTGAAGAAATCTTAATCAGAGGGATAAGATTTATATTCTTCCTCCTATCGCCTTCTCAGGCATGGATGTTTCACAAATTGGAAATGACTCCTTTTATCACTTGGCAAAAAGGTACAATTTGAAGACTGCAAATGAAGGTTAGTTTTAACTTACTTATTATGATTACGCTGTGCATTGACTCTTTTCAAACAGAAATACAGATTAAAGAAGCCTCGTAAATTAGAAGAGCACGGGCTTAACTTCTTACTCTCCAAAATAAATATTGTATTAGTAGAAATGAAGTAGGTACCATAATCTGTAAGAAAACCCAGAAGTGTTCCTCAAGGTAGAAGTAGGTGTGAATACAGGCAATAAAAACTCTTAACTTGAAGCTTTGTGTTCATGTCAAAGTTTGTTCATGAATCAGTTGGAATTAATGATTTACTAATTTGTTTGTCAGGGCCAATAGAAATGTTAGCCATTCTTAAGCCCATCATTTAGCTAATGTTTACTGGAATTCATGAAAGACAGATGATGACAAAACACAAGTAATACAGATTCAACAAGGATGAAGCTGCCACTACTGCAAGTTTAAACAGAGTAATTTCAAATCAGAAGTATATAACTGTATCTATATAGATGCCACAGACACACAAGAGCTCTGTTAAAACCTAGCAGTAAAATCTCAGCTTTACCCTACATTTATTACGCAATTAAAATACAAAATGGGTATTAGTACTGTAACTGACCGAGATGGTTGGGATTGTAGCAAAATGTTTTCCTGGAAGTGCTGACGCAGAATTATTTGGAATTAAATGAAACTTTTTTTTTTTTTAATCACATCTGCTTTTAACTATTTCAATCTTCTTTGCAGGTCTGAGCCTTGGCCTTTCCTGAGTTCAAACTCAAGCCAGTTTTGCTGTTCTCACTTTTGTTAAAAGCATAGTTGAGAGCTTTACTTTGCAAAAACAAACACTAAAAACAGGAAAACAGTAGTTAACAGTAATCCTAGTAGCTTCCAACATGACAATAACTTAGTTGTCTCATATGACCAAAGTAAACCCACCTACCTGTTTTAACCTTGCAAGTTCTTTCAAAGCCCTTGTCCATTGCTGTTTGTAGTGGAGTTTTGACTTGGTAGCTGATTCTAACTTTCTTTCAAGTTCAACCTAAAAGCAATTAAAATCATATCAGCTGAAGCAATAACAGCAGTAACGATCACTGAAAGATGTATATATACAAAGGGTCTGGTTTAAGAAAAGTGTTTATGTAGCGTAATATACAACATCATCTAAAGCTGTTATACAATATAACATAAATATTATGGCACAAGAACATTTTCTTGTTTAAAATATAACCTTATTTTTATTGGATGACCGTCTATACAAAAAGAAATAGATTAGTTTTTAGCACTAAATCTGCTGATGTAACCTTTAAATTTAAGATTCCCAAATCAGCCATCCCCTCATGCCTTTTTTATTCAAAATAAGGTTATAAGCATTAATTTAACAAAAAATGCCAAAGGATAAATCTCTCTTTAAAAGGTACATAGTTTTTTTGTAGTTTGCTGATGGAAGATATGTCCTACATTCTTTTCTCTGAAATACTCATCTGCTCAAACCATTCTTTCAAATCTCTGTTTCTAATGTGAAGCTTTGATGTTACTAACTAAATCTTTAAAAGTTTTTACCACTAAAAAAATTAATTTTATTATCTGTCCAAAAAGATTTTTTTTTATTAAAAGACAAATGAAAATATTTACGAAGTATACAAAACAATAAAAATTGAATATTTTTAATTAACATCTCTGAGGAAGTTTTTTCTAAAATCTTAAAAAAATATTTTCATTAAATTTGTGAAGATCTTAAAGCACTGATTCATTTAATTCATCTAACAAAAATAGGAAATCTAAAAATATATGTTAGAGCTTAGAAAATCTGTAGAAACACAACTGCATTATTAGAAGTTATTAAAGCATACAGTAACATACAGATTCACCATAATTCTGAGCATTAAATGCTCCTATATGTGGTTTTAATTAAATTCTCTAGTGTGGGAATATATGGCTTTTAAGAAAACCAACTTATGACAGCGATTCCATTTTACTGATAAGTAACACAATCTCTTTGCAGAAATACTTAATTACGAAAATGAAAATAATGGAAAATCAGTTTAAATTAATCCTCAAGAAAATAATCATCTTTCTTTAGTTTTTTAGGTGGAATGTTCAGAGACCCCACCATAAATCATGATTTATATATATAGGTTAGGGTTTTGTCCTGTTTTAGCCTCTAATACTTCTATACTACATCCCCTTTTTCAGTAAACACAGCATTGTGACAGTTTTTAAGTACTAGAAAAATCGAATATACCTTTTCTAAAGTGAGAAGATTTATTTCTGATTGTAGCTGGATTTCTGGTTTGCTACTTTGCTGTTCTTTGTATTGCTGGAACTCCTTCTCCAAAGTCTTATGCTTATTTTCAGCTTCATAAAGCTACATTAAAGAAACCAAGATGCAAGTTAACAGAAAAGCCCATTCACAGACAAAATTATTAGATTACAGAATTTAAGTTACTTCTTACTCCCTGGAACAAACATTTTACTGTTAATTATCTGATATAAAACATGTACTGGAAGTTACAATTAATAATTAATGATTGCTTGATGATGTCACACAGCAATGTTTTAATAGGAAGAGTTTTAAAGAGGATCTTTGCTCTGTACTGGGAAGAAAAAACCAAGTCTGTCCTCATAAACGTAAGATCAAGATTTACACGTATTTCTGTTTACACCTCTAAAAAAATCTTGCTAAAGAAATACATAAAGGATA
This sequence comes from Hirundo rustica, assembly GCF_015227805.2. NCBI lineage: Eukaryota > Metazoa > Chordata > Aves > Passeriformes > Hirundinidae > Hirundo > Hirundo rustica. Next base: position 61,162,156 of record NC_053488.1, on the reverse strand, counting down.
ATACTAAGATTTACACACCTTTTAAAGGAAGCCAGTATTATTTGCTGTATGAAGTTTTATTACTTACTCAATTTCACAGCATAACTTTTTCAGGAACTTCTGCAAAAGGAAACGACTAATACTTTGTACAACCAAATGATATAGAAGAAAGGCTGAAGTAGAAAGGCTTTAGTGACTAATGATTTAATGCTGAGGACCTCTGCCCTCACAGTGTACTTCCACAGTTTCAAGACAATTTTTAATAAGAGAGTGTTTTGCTTTTTACACACAATGGATAATTTTAAAAATAATGCAAATACACAATTAATTGCTACAGAGAAAGTGAGGAAGTCATATGTTTAACAGCATTTTTTACAATATATTAAGAACACCTAGATATATGTTTTCTTCTTCCGGTAAATACTATTCAACTATAAATACCTCAATACACCTGATGGAACTGAAGGATTCCATATCGGAATATGATCCCACATGGTGATCTTATACTTATGTCCAACTAGGCAAAGCGAGTATTTTCATGAATTGTATCCAACAGCTTAAATAATTGGTGAAAATGCTTTAGAGAACTCATTTCTGTTTCAAAACCAACAGTTTCTACTAGTACAACAATATTTTAATTATTTGGATCTTCTAATTAGGTCACCTCTATTTTTCTCACAAATTTCTGCTTTTTGCATTTATAATTGTTACATAATAGATGAAAGCAAAGATGTTTCCTAGGGAGCCATACAAAAACAGAGTTCACTGCCATTGTTTTTCTCACAGAACTACAATAACCCATTGACCTTGAACAAAAGATATTGCTTTTTAACACCTTTCATTTTTACCTATTTATTTTTTAAGCAGACATACAGACATGATTCCAAAGACAATAACTAAGTTCTTTTGCTATTGGAAATATCAGCTCTCCCTAAAACTTCTACAGCAGTGTTTAAATTCTTGTCTGGTTCTGGAAAAACTTTCAAAAACCGAATTTCACAGGAGACCTCAGAACTGTGGATATGAGGAACCTAAAAATCCCACAAATAAAGTGAAACCTCCTTATTCAGAAAGTAAGGGTGATGTTCTTCAAGCTGGATGCCTCAAGGATCTTCTCTTGTACATAGTGGGGTTTACTGCAAAACAAGTTGAATTCTGGAGTTCTTTAAATGTTCAAGTGTGAAAATTGTGTATTGTCAAATCCCTTTAAAAGGTATGGAATAAGATCACTTATTCCAGAACATTCTGTGTGAAGAAACCAAAAACAGCAACACAAAAAATGCCACACAGAAAAAACCCACATCCAAGAAGGGCTTTAAAAAAGGACTCATCTGGTGGCAACAGAAACCTTTTGCTTGTGCACATTACATAGAGCAGGGTCCTAGAGTGAAGCTCCAAAGTAAGCAAACAAAATCCCACCCCCAACAAAGCAAAAGAAAAAAGCCCGTCTCATAAACAGTATGTGGCAACAATCACCACATACTGAAGCATAGCAGGAACGGCACAGAGGAAGACATTCAGGATGCTCTGGGAAAAAATTACCTTCATACAAACCAGAGAAAATATAGTGGCGCTTGTGTTTGGAAGAGAGACAGTATGTATGACAGCCACCTACGCAATCAGGAATGGGATGTTGCACAGGCACTAAAGTATTCTTCATAATTATTTAAAAATGTTCTTAAAATGAACAGAAATAAATTTTTAAATATAAAAGACATAATTAAATTTTAGAATTAACTGCCATAGGATGTTGCAATACTAAATAGTTTTTAAAAGTAATAACATGAGATCATGAAGAAAACTTTAATTGACAGCTAGACACTGACTCTGGAGAAGACAACATATAACCCTTGTTGGTATATACAATTTTGGATATAGCAAAATTGGATTTTTTTCATAGTCTCACTTCTTAATTTCTTATCCTCTAAATCCAGCCATTGCTGCACCATAATACAGAGCTAAATGATCTTTGGTCTGACAGCTGTATGTCGGTCCTGAATAGGAAAAATAAAGTGATTGTGATGTTCTATTTAGAAAAGGTCTGTTGAAGCTAAAAATGGGCAGTGGAAGCTGAAATAATCAATAAGAAATTAAATCAGAATACTAGCTGGTAGCATTTTGCCACTTTAGCAACAAGAACTACTGCCTGTCTTGTCTGGACTTGTAGCTGCCAACAACATAAAATGCGAAAGTGATCCACTTATCACCTTGAGGAGGAACATTCTGCAGTTTGAAACTGTTTATCTTGATTCAGTGACCGCTCAAATAGAACAACCAAAATTAGTATCTTCGAGGTTAGCAATATTTTTGTACTAGCTAAATTTTTAAAAAGTTCACTGTACTGTGGTTAACATATGCTAACAAGAAAAGAAGTATGTTAATACCAGTGTTTAACACAGAACTAAAAAACTCAAGAAAATCAATCACAACTCTTCCTAAGTACAAAAATACGGCTTTGGCTGACACAGTTTTTGAAAAAGTGACAGCTAATACGGGATCAATATCGCTATCACACATCTGAAAGGAAAAACACAAAAGCAAGTAATTAATCTACATAAACAAAGTACTTTTCAGAACACTTAGCTTTTAGTAAGATTTAATCTAGTTAATAACAAACTAAGTGTCTAATGCTGCAACAGCTAAAAAAAAAAAAGTACTAACTTTTACAGTTTAACAGGCTGGAAAAATACCTAGACTATTCCTGTTAGTTAGTTGTTGTTAGCCAAAGTTAGCTTACAGGACAACAGAACATGATCTAAATTTTCTGTTTAAAAAGTACTACTCTCAGAATAGAAGGCTGCAATGACAAGAGATTTTCCCTCTCTGTCCCCATAAGGATAACAGAAATACTCTTTTGCAATAGAAAAATAAAACTAACTCTACAGTCAAACTACTTAGATGTTAATTGCCAACAATTTTAGGTTACTCAAATGTACACTGCTCTTCAGGTTGTTCATGTAATGTATGCTTTTAAATGAAACTTGATTTTCAATGTTGAAAAAATAATTACAAGCAGCGCACTGCAAACTGGCCATACAACTGAGCAAGACTGACACGGATGGTTCTCAGCACAGAGCTCCTCAATTTAAATAAAATGTTTGTCTACAAAGTTGCCAGAATACAATTGTCTCCAAGCCACTGCTTAACTTAGCATACTTAGAAAAATGCTCACTTTTATTAGAAAACATGACAGGACTTACCTGCTGATGTAAGCGAAGCTTGTCTCCTTCCAGTTGTTTAATTTTTGACCGTTCTAGCTCTAGCTGGTGTGCACATTCTTCCCTGGCACGACGCAGAGAATCCTGAAGCACTTGCAGATTTCTTTCATGCTCTGCTTGTAGCTCCTTCTTTACTCTTTGAAGCTTAAAAAGAGAGACACATTTGTATTAATCCACAGGAGTGCGAGCTTCACTTGACAAGTCTCTTAAAACTGTTACTGCTATTTATGACAGAAAAATTGTTATTAATTTCTGAAATTAAACAATATAATTCCCACTGTCCAAATAATCACTATATATGTTCTTATTTCAGTTTAGCTAACAATCTGTCAATTAGTATATATATATTTTTAGAGAAATATACATGAGATTCAAAATAACTACTTCTACTCAGACTGAAATGCACTTGGCCAAACCTGAGCACCAGATTTTTTTGCACAGATTCTGAAGTCAAAACATTATTTATAGCACAAACTGCATCTTGAGGTAGAGGTTAGCCTGGGTACTGAAGACGACAGGCTCAGCCAGCCAATTCCTGTGTTGGGAGTTCTCAATTTTCTTGGAAGCACAGAAGGGATTAGTAGGCTAGAAAAATTAATCTGAGTAACAAGGAGGAAAGAGAAAGTTTGTTGGATGGCTAAAACACCACAGTATTCTACCTAAGTAATTTTGAGTTTGTTCTGAAATACAAGAATAGGGAGGTTTTGCCTTTTCATATGATCAACACCCCTGAAGTCACACCCCACTTCCTCAGATTGGGGGTGTTCAGTACAGTGGTAGTTACTGATTTCTCCTGCATCCTCTTTGACCCTGTCACTATTAAAAAAAAAAAATTAAAAAAAATTAACAGAAGTAGGAACACAGAAAATGTTGGATAACAAAACCTGAAGTTTCTCCCAGATCTCTTTGTCACCCTTCCTATTGCAACAATTAGTCTAGCAATTACTTTTTGAAGAGATGCACTCTTGTGTATGTGCACAATACTCACCTGACAGTGTTAAACTTGAAATATGCTAATGTTACATCAATGTCTGCACAGACAATAATTCTGTCAGGAATAGAAGGGTTACAGTTCTGTAATTCTAGCAACCCATTTAAAAGCTTTCTGAATCTCTATTTTAGTAAAGAAGTTGTAACAAAACTTGGCCTAATTACTAGTGTTCCTCTACACATCATTATGATTGTGGCTATTTGCTATCTTCTATACAGAACACAGTTGTCACTAGGTGAAAACTCAAACCTATAGAAGTAGCCAATGCAATTACACTGTTTAATGAGACAGTTTTTACCTCTGATTCAGCACTAAAAAGTTGTCGCTCTCGCTTATCCAGATCTCTCAGGGTTTTCTGAAGTTGTTCTTCCAAAACGTTATATTCTGCTACCTAAACAAAGGATGGAAACGAAAGTATAAAATATTGATAGTTTTTATTTAGAAATTTCCATATGAAACAAATCTCCAGCTCTTATTTAAGAACTTGCAATGGAGAATCCTTCTAACTCAGCATAGTCTAATGGGTTGCCCTGCACAGTCAGGTTGTAGAAGGGCTTTTCAACCAGGCAAGTAAAACGCACTGAGTGTTTCCACATACAGCAAGCTAACCTAAGAAAATTTTTAACAAATATTCTGTGATTAAAGGCTACTTTTCATTCTTTCGCACATTTGTGGACTATATGCATATATATCAGTAGGTGCAAAGCTAATCACAGACCCTTTGCTACATGTTACCAAGTACCTTGTAAAATTCTAAACAATTTAGACTTTCTGCAAGTATAAGGAGTAATTTCCTTACCTTTTTCTTCACTAATGCCTCTCTCTCTCGATCTCTTTTCTTCCATTCCTCTGCAAATGCTTGCATATGTACCATTTCCTTCTTTTTAAGCTTTTAGAGGAAAACAAACAAACAAAAAAAACCCCAACCCAAACCAGACCAAAATTGTTGGAAGCGCACCTTTAGAGCAGTAGCAGACTTAAGTATTGAAGAGAACAAGTTTTGCATGCTGACTTGCATAGCTCAAGGTACGGTTCTGATGGTGAAAGATTTCTTACACGGAAGTACAAAATGCAAAGTAAACACACGTTTGAGAAAAAATATCCAAACAAAGAGGTACTAGATTTTCACTACCTTTTAAAAAGAAGCATGTAAACAAAAACACCTAGAGTGACTTCAAGATAGATAACAGATAGTTTTTGAGTTGCAACTAAAGGAATACAAAATAAATATTTAACATCAATAGCTCAAATCTTGATTCTATTGTACTTTACAAAGAGTAATGGGAAATCATGAAGCTAGCATTCTGTAGTTCAAACCTAGCACCTTCCTTACTCACTTTAGAATTAACCTTCTTCCTTAAGAACACAGAATTTGTGGATAAAATAGTTTACATCTGAAGGTTTAATATTCTGTATAAGTAAAACTTAGCTCTTACTTGAAATGGTAAAATAAAATACAATTAATGATATTCTCTGTACCAGTTCTGCTAAACCTTCTCTGGTAGTGACATAATTTAGCTAATAAAAAAGAAAGAGTAAAAACCTGATTTTCAAAAATGTCCTTTTGCATTTCCTTCCACATTTCTAACTCCAGTGCTGCTTTGTATTCCAGAGTTTCTCGAGGTTCTGGATGGTCTTCTGGGGCACAGCAAGGCTGAGTATGAGGGACATGCTGTTGTTGACCAGCACCTACATCCTGATATAAAAAGAGTGGATTTTTCATTGGAACTTCAACTTCTCAAAGACATGTTCAAAGAAAAAAGAAAATATTTATATAAAATTACTTGAGAAGAATCTGACACCATAACTTCTTGCACTTTGACAAGTCCGTAGTCTTCCAAGGTGATGGCATACGAAAGCTCTGCTATTCTGTTGCCTGACCTATAAATGGCATTAGAATGTTATTTTAATTAAAACTGCCTAAAGATACAGAAAGAGAATGTAATACAACACACAAAACAGCAAAGCTGAAGTTGTTCTGTGCAAGCTCAGAATCTCTAAAGAGTTGCCTGTGTGAGAGCTCAAACATGCTCTCCTGTGTACATTGTTAAGTTAGGGCCTAGTTTATGAATCTACGGCAAGCTTTCAGACTTAAACAGATAACTTGTCATTGGAAACCTATTTAACTAACAGATTACTATAATCAATACATCCCTGCAATGAGGGAATAATCCAAAATTGTACCTACAGTCTTAAATCTTTCTAATGATATAACTGTTCATATACAGGCATTGTTGCTGACTTCAGCTTAAGATATTAAATTTCCTTAGCCTTCCTTGTTCAGATTTTGACCTTCTAGTTATCCACACTATAAGTAATTTAGCATATAATTTGTGGCAAAATATCCTCGAATTACTAAAAACCACATTTCTGGAAATTGGCAACTTTAAATCACTTAGAGGTTAAAATATCTACCTGCCCTTGTACAGTGAAATAAGGCCTCGATAATAGATAATTTAATAAATTAATTTGAAAGTAATTGTGGTTTCCGCTTTAGAGCGGCTTGTTTCCAACTGCCTCATCTCTAACCAAAGTCAAAATATAGCAAAGAAAGCCAGTCTTTTGCACAAAAAGGCTTTAAGAGAAGGAACATGCAGAAGTCATGTAACTGTAACTGGAAATTATCAAAAGTCCGTACATGAAAGTACAATGCAGTGTAGGTCAAAACCTCTCATTTCAGTGATAACCACTCAGTAAGGCAAATTACATAATCACTTGTCACCTGGAAGCTGCAGAACACATCAAGCAACAAGATGCTGAAAGAATTAACCACAGGTGTAGTTTTCACAGAAATTAATTTTCAGCAAATATCAATAGACAACACTAAAATGCTTTTTACAAAGGTGCAGCCTTCTACAGTTAGTTATTTGCAAAGGGAAAAAAACCAATAAATGCTTGTACTTCACTTAAGATAAAATAAATTGCTCCATTAAATTCTTAAAACTTTCCATCAGCCACTGACTAATGAACTATTAAGGAACCTCAGAAATCTGAGTAATCTATTCAACAAGTCTGCTGAACATACCAGTGTAAAAAGAAGGTTACACCAACAAGAGCAAGGATAAGAAGGGGTCAGCACAGACAAAACACAGGCGTGATTACATTTTGAGACTGCCATCTAGTGGTTATGTTTTGTGCAAAACCAGGTTTCATTTAACAAACAGTAAAAGTATTAACCTTAATGTATTGTGAGACCTTAAAGCAACTCTTCAGAGAATCAGGCCATGCTGGCTGTCCCACAGAAATTTAAACAAAGCCAGAGGTCAATTTTTATTAAGTTGGGAGGAGGAAGGTTACCAGTCACTAACATGAAATTTCCTGTGAGTTAAATATGACATGCTTTTTTAAAAATCTGTTCCATTAGCAGTTTAAAACTGACCTCAGTCTTAAAAGCAATTATACTTCTTTTTAAGGGCATAATCAAGTACCATGATAACACAGAAAAGATTGAGGGTCAAGACACTGATTGCGAACACTAATCATCTTCAGCAAGAACACAGGACAGAAGTAACTACAAATTAAAAAATATATAAACACACACACACATATACATATATATACACACATATATGTATATGTACATATATATATAACCTCCCCATCACTGCTCTGTGTAAATGAACATTTGTCTCCTTCTGATGTACACAAGCCAAAACCCCTGCTACTATACTGAAACAGGAGATGTCTCCATTCTCTGGGTGTATCTGTTCTTCCAACTTTCACTGAAGTCAGTTGTATCTAAAAGCATACTATGAACAATGTTAACTGTTTTCTGGAATATTAGCACTTCCTACAGTTGAGTAACTTACTTAAAGAAGTGCCTCAGCAACATTTTTTTCAATTATTTATTTCTTAATCTGTCTGTGAAGTTTAATTTACCCAGGATCATGGTTATATAAATATTTATTACAATGACTTTGGCAGTAGTGTGGACATTGCCCAATACAAACTGGCAGTTTAGCTCTTCATCTCTTGGATCCCTATTTCCCTTGTGCATAGTGCAGTACTCTGCAGCCTGTTTACCTATTCAAAAAGCTAAGTAGGAAGAGCTTGCTGTTTTTCAGAGAAATACTAAACTAACAACTCTAGAAAACTTGCTACAGAGTTAAGTATTTTTTAAATAGTTTTACCCTTGTGCTGCTGTGAAACTGACTGTTCCATTACAAGTCTGACGCCAGCATTGTTCACCATTCCCACCCAAGAAGCGGGTTTTTTCTGAAGCCAAAACATTTGAAAGCTGAAGCCTTGCCACTCCTAGAAGTAAGTCTTTGGCTGTTTTATCCTTGTGCCATAATTCAACCAGCAGAGGCAATCTGAAACAAAGAAGTGATCTGATTGTCAGGCATCAAAATGAAAGAGGAAGCATTCTTATTCAGAAGAACTTCATGTTCTAAAGGTAACTTTTTAAACCAGTGATGGTTACAAATGTCAAACAATGAGTTGGTTTCCTTTCACTTACAGGAATGTGACTTACAAACTTCGTATCTTAGTCACTTGGTTCAGTCAGATTATCATTCCTTTCTTCAGTTATTAGGGACTAATAATGTTACCGTGAAAGTGACAGAATAATGCTAACACAACTTGATCACCTTCATTAATAAATATGTACAAATTAACTTTATCCATTGTCACTCAAAATTCATCTCCTTCCACTCCTACTTTCAAAACACTGCCATTTTGATGGTTCTTTTTTACATCTTAATCATTTATCGAAAGCTGGTGGAATACCAGGAGAACTGTTTTACGGCTCTCAACACTGCGAGCTGCTTTCCAGGTACCTGCTGTATTTTCAAAGATATCATATAGGCACTGAATATTAAAAAGAAAAAAAATCACATATTTCAAGAAGTACTTTGTCAAAAACAGCTTTACTTATAAAAAGCTTTATCAAGCTTTACTTTTAAAATTTACGGCAATTGCACTTATCTCTGTAAGCAACAATACCTAAGTATGCAAGAGATTAAATCAAGAACTGTAGAATTCCTGACCTTAAATGTAATTAATAGAGAATCTAGAAAAGAAAGCTATTAAGTATTTATTGGCATTAGCCCTTGAATTATTTACTAAATTCTAGAACTGATAATCTTAAAGTAACTGCAATTACAACATCTAGAAAAGCATAATTAAGATTAAAAACTGCAAATTACTACCTGAAGAATGTATCTTGAAGCTGATGAGGTATAGTTGCGAAGTCGAACGCACAATATGACTTTGGGAGAAAGACCTCCATGTTCTTTCTAACTTCTACAGGTGGACTTGTCATAATAGGTGCTGCACTGCCAAAAAAGGGATACGAGTACCTAATAAAAAACAACAAAAAAAATTCTATAAATAGATAACTGTTCTTGTACCTTCTGCAACGGGAAAACCGTTTTAGACATAATTTACTAAAGCCTGACTTATATTAAAGTTTAAGAAATTTATACTAGTACATACAAGAATAGAACTTAGTTCTCAAGTATTCATGTTTTCATTTACTTCAGGAATAATCCAGCCTCTTTATATTCACTGTTGTTTTGACAAAAAAACATGTATGTTCACAACCAGATGAATTCATATTTTACTAGGACTCTGCAATTATTATATAAACTGAGAGGACAAATAGAAGAATAAATTTATATTCACATGTAGATTGTTACTTGAGAACATCTGTAACTATACCTACAGTTCAAACTAGACTAACATGCAATAACTGATAACTAAATATACATATACACAGTGTTAGAACCATTAGAAAAATTCATTAGCTTTTTATTTCCACAGTTAATATGACTAAAAGGCAAGTCAAATAATTTTGCCAATTTATTTATTTTATGAAATTACTCTCCTGGCACATTTCAGTTTATGATAAACTGTAACAAAGGGAAGGTCATGAACCTCTTAAACTCCATTTTGTTCAAACTGATGATGCTAGCTGTCAGCTAAGTTCCTAATAAAATAAAAGCTGCATCAAATGATGCCTCTATATATAAAATTGCATTCTTCACCTTTTGTGGAGAGCTGTTGAAAGAGCTCATTTAGACTGGAATAAATCCTGCAATTTTTCTTAACACTTATGTATCTGAATGTTTCACCTCTTCAGTTTCCTACCATGTTCATCACTGCATACAAAAACTCAAGTGCATGAAACAAACCTATGTGTTGTTACTGTTCTGAAACAAACTAGTTATGGAAGTGTTACATAAAAGATTTTATGTGGCAAAATTCCATTGTGTGTTGCTTTCCACATACTATTTAGTAATGTAGCCTATATGGAAAGACATTAATAATGCACTTTATATTAGCCGTATTTTAAAATATTCCACCCTTACATCCCATCCATACCTTTCCAGCCTAGTTCAGACAAAATCTAGACCTCTAGAACCAGAACCACAACTAGACTTCCCAGTGACCTGTTAAAAAGGTATGAACCAAGCTCTGCCAGAAAAGAGGAAGAGCAAATGCAGATGCACCTCCCCAGACAGAAATCCTCAATGGTTTTGGACTGAATCACCATTTAAAGATATATTTTATCACAAACACAAAAAGCACCATGATGGAAATGAGAAGACAAATTGTAAAAACTATTATTAATCGCTGACTTCAAAACCACCATCAATAATTAATTTAACAAATGTAGAATTTATATTTTAAAACCATCAAAATCATCACTTTATCTACAAGTCTCTCAGAAATGCATTTAACTACACTGATTCTTCATTAAAACTACAATATGCTTCCTCTGGATTCATATACAGACCAGTGATCTGCCTCTCACTGAAACACTATAAAGAGTTTTTGGTGGAATATGGAAAATTACAAAAACAAAATTAAAAAAAAAAAATCACTTCATTGATCAGCTGGAAATGTAGGCAGAAAGTAACATGAAAACATTCTCCTCTTCCTTTAAAGACTGATGTTCCTTGTTGTCCAAGCTCAGACATTCAAATAAGATTTAATACCAATTACAGTAAAAGGTAAAGTTTTACACACTATCTTTAATGCTCGCTTTAGTGATAAGCCAGATGAACATTCTATAGTATTTTGCTACTGAAAATTAGCTGCATAAAAGGCATGAAGATGCAGAGAAGCATAATGCCAGCAATCATTCAAATTATGAAGGTTTTGTATTTACCAAGAATAACAAAAATTAATTGTACCTTAAAATGCAATTTATTGTAAAACCGACTTCCAGACCACGTATACTTCTTAAGTCTATTGAAAAGCAAAAGTGGTGAGAGGCTGCTGGAATGACAATTTTCTGTGCTGACACAGGCTCAGAAGAACTGGACACACCTACAGGGTTGGGCTGAGATATCGCTACTGGACCATTATTAGCTGAAAGCATAGAAGAGAATTTATGTGCATTTTTTTATAACTTGTTCTGCCCCAAATAACAAAATAGATCAAAAATTAGTGTCACATTTTAAATGCAAGTAGATAGTTGCTTCCCTAAGAGATTTCTATCCCTTGTAAAATAAATTAATACTGTGAAAAATAATTTGGGCTAACAAGCCCCTACAAAAAGATGGAATGAAAGTGTCAGATAAGAACTCAGCAGCCTTTTGTAAGTGCTACTTGTTCTGATACTTTCTTCATAATTATTTTAAACATTTCCACTTCTGCAATTTTTAAAGAAATACATCATTACTAGCATTGATTTTATTATTTCCTCCTTTTTCTAAGTGTTTTTTTTACATTAACACTAACATCACAAAAAAGAAAAATGCCATAATACTTCAACATCAGCTAGTTAACACAATGTATGAATGAAACAATTTTAAGTGATTCAGGTAAAATGTCAGTCAAATGGTACAAAGAAGTGGCAGAGTGAAATTTTAAGGTCATCACAAAACAAAAAGTACATACAGCTTACTGTTAAAATTAATTTAAGTTGGTACTGTAGACAAATTTCATTTATTGTACTATATTCAGTAAATTTTGCCTTACTGGGATTTTGCAGATCTAATGGAGGTGACTTTGCTCTGCTCTTCGATTTCAAAGATGGAAGCTCTTCAAAACTTGTTTGTTTGTTAACCTCTTGAGGGCAGCCAGCTACCAGCCCTGACAGACAAATGTGAAATGACAAGTTTTACATCGTAGCAAAACAAAGTAATAAAATCAACTATCACTATTAATAAAAAAGCACAATCCTGGATTTCCTAATCAGAGATCCAAACCAGCTGCTAGGATCACAATACTTTCTTTTTACATTCCATATAAAGGACTTAATCCTTGCTTAAATAAGATCAGTTAGAAGAAAATTTGGCTGAATTAGCAGACAAATCCTGAGAGCCCATTTCTAGGACACAGAATTTCCTCTATCGAAAGAGCTGGGTGTCTTTAGGATATATCTCAAAAGACCAGCAATACACATGTCATTAGAAAAATAATAATTTCGATTTATTAATAAACTATCTCTTAAGAAGACTCATGTTCAGTAATGTTTAGCTAAACAACTTTTTTTTGATATTTATTCTGTTATTATGGTATTGCTCATCTCTGTTCTTTTTCCTTTTTCCACTACCCAATTTTCAAATCAGAAACAAGTCTTCCTAGGGTTTGGGCTACCAAGGCCAAACAAAAGGATCATGTAAAACCAAACAAAATAACCCAGTTGCTTGGTTTTGTCCAGGAACTGGACAAACAACTGTCTTCATAAATTATTATCCACATGGTAAATTCTGTGGAAAACTTAAAAATTCCACATTACCCCGCTTTTCTATTGAATAAATTAATATTAGACCATTTCATCTCATTGAGCGAGACAGTTTCTTCATACACATTGCACTAAACATTCGCATTCACAGCTTCAGGAAATTCCAAAAACTTCTGTTATGATTTTTCAAGCTGATGACCATTCACATCACTTGTAATCTACACACCCTCAAATCCCTAATCTGGCTCTTCCAAGTGTACTTAACAATGATTATATTCAAATCACAACATTTATTCCCCATTCTGTTGTTTTATGCAACTATTCTGACTTGCCTGAAGTTTATCACCAGAAATGAGTACTACTTCACAAAATAACAGAAAGTAGTACATGATCCAAGACCACATTTGGCAACTGAGCAAAAAAATCATATACCACATACCTCTTTTCCTTGGTTTTGTGCCTTTTTCAAACTTAAGACTTTCCACTTCACTTTCTGTTGCTTCATCATCTTTTGAAGAACATTGGTCAGCTTGAGATGGGACATTTTGGGATATCTGCTGCTGGCTCTCTGTTTTTCCACTAACAAGTGAAAGAACTTTCTGCTGTGGCTGTTTGGGTTCAGATGCAGCATGTAAGGGAATCAAAGGCTGAATGAAATAAAAGTTTTCTTATTGATCATGGTTTGCATTGAAAAATTATGTCTGACATTTCATAATATGAGATTATTTTTCAGACATAGAAAAATGCCAACAAAAGGATTATAAAGCAATTAATTCTTTCAGGGTGTTTGTTTTTTTTTTCCCCACAAAAAACATCAAATATGATTTAGAAATCCCAGTGATTCTTTTAATGTGAAATTGTGCAACAGTGTCTAAACCAACAATGAATGGGTAAGACATACCTGGGTAGTCATGCTCTCCCTTTGTAGAATTACAGATACTCCAACAGTAGGAGCCAGATCCAAAGGCAGTTGTGGCAGTTTCTGTTTAGCTCTATTCGGCGGAACAAGAACAAATGGTCCTTCTATAGCCACAGGGTGTTGGTCAATCTCTACATTTCCTTTCTTCAGTAGCCCAGACAGGGGAACTTCAGTGCTTCCAAGAGAGTGGTCCCCACAGCAAAGATGGATCTGCACACACACAAAGGCATTAGAAAGCAAGTGGTATGTGTGATTTGCACTGGAACCATCTGTGCACCCTCCACTAAAGGGAGCATGAACACAACAAGTTATCATCCCTAATCTAGTCCCTGCACACTGAGAATAAGAACAGCTGTGAAACATCAGTTTTGAGCAGGTGAGATTTGCTCACTGACAGGGCAGCAGCAAGTTACTGCACAGCCCTTCTGAGGACCTGTAATATCATTCATTCTGTAGGATAGACTCAGTACTCTGTGGCTTCTAAACACAGCACAGATTATTGCCTCTAATGTATAGGCATATAAAATGCATGATGCAAAGTAACGAAAAGGGTTACTTAAAGGCTTTGGGCATATATTTAGACACCACATAAGTATCAAGGATTTTTGGAATTAATTAACTGTGGTTTCAATACCTGGTAAATATAATTATTTGAAAACTTGACTCAACTGTTTATTCCTTACACAACTTAATATTTATACATATGAGTGAAAGATGGATCTTACAAAAACCAACACACAGTAAGGCAATCTATTTTCCTCAAAGTTACTCTTTAAAACTAAAATACTGACTGGCTTTTTCCCAAATAAGAGTCACTTCAGTTTTGATTCAGCAGATCAGAATGCTGTGTCTTCATCCTTAATATTTTTTTCACTTAAGGAAAACTGTCATGCTGAAAAGTGTGAGCTGCCAGCATACATACCTAGGTGTATAGACATATGTACATACATACAAATACAGCCATGCAATACATATATACACACACTCTAGTGTGGTCACTAGCACCTTTTACAACCAAAGTTTTCATTTTTGGAAATACATGTTAAAATCAAGAATCAGAACACAGCGCTCTGATCCTATATCCTAAGATTTAAGATGCTGAGTGAGAAGTCAAAGAAAGAAAATTGTAAATCAAAATCTTAAACATTTTGAATACAATAACTTTTGTTCAAAAAGTTTTTTTTTCACATGATGCGAACATGCATAATTCTCCATATATGTACATATGTAGCATACATACTATATTAAATACTTTAAGACTGTAAAATAAGAATAAATTCCAAACACACCAGTGCACGTGTTGCTCCAAAAACACTTAAAGTTGAGGAGGGGGGGGGAAAAAAAAAACAAAAAACAAACAAACAAAAAAAACCAAAAAACCCACCACAAACAAACAAACACCCCAAAACAATACCACACCAATCTGAAACAATGTTTAGATTTTCTTAAAGCACCCTGCATAAAAACCCTAGAGAGGTCTATATAAACTCAAAAAAAAATCCCTTTAAAAAGTTAAAAGGTCCAGGTTACTTTGTATAACTAATACTGACTTATCCACCAGCTACATTATCAGAAATCCTACACCACCCACACTCAAAGCAGACTCTTGTTTTGTCATTAGTTTGAGCCACGCACAGACTGCCATAAACACTTTAAGTACTACCTGATATTCAGAATCATAGATTCATTTAGTTTGAAAGACGCTCTTAAGACTCCTGAGTCCAGCTGTTAACTTAACACTGCCAAACCACCACTAAACCATGTCCCCCATTTAAAGACAAGGCTAAAGACAAGAAATATCCCATAACAGCCCAACAATGTCTGTAGTGTATTTAGAAACAACATTTGGCTACAGAGCAGGGAAAAAAAGACAGACCTCCCTTATCATTAACAAAGAGTGCTGAGGACAGTGATTTTAGAACTTAGGCAAGAGTGACCGGAGCAGCTGACATGAGATGAGCATAGGTAGCACAAAGCAGGACCCTCGGTTGCAGATGGTCTGATTGCAGCACAGGCTCAAAAGCTCAGAGCTCTTGAAACTGCCACATTAGCTCTTTGGGAATATCATAGATCATATTTCAGCAACATCTTTTATCACGTCACGTAAACCAGTTTGCTGTAACAACAACTAGTTAAAGAGACAGCACTCCACCTGAGCTAGAAAACTTGCTGCTATGGTTTCTCCCACATCAGCAAGAGAATAAACTTATATTTGAGCCAAAATACTATGATACAGTCTTAGCTTTGGAAACAGAAATGCTTCATAGATACAGCCTGAGACACACTCTGTTTCTTTCATTTTAATTATTTATTTTCATTCACATTTGAAACGAAACATCTTACCTGTAATTTTGACTGTGCACAAAGATAAACTTGAAGAACATCTACTGTACTACGTATTCGAACTGAAGCTCTTTCTGGCTCTAAGTTTGGATTAATTAAATCAGTGAAAGGTTCATTTGTGACATCATTACCCAGTAATGAGTAGTAAAAAAAAAACTCAGGTTGTCGATCAGGGAGCTTCATAGTACTAGGAACTAACTGCAAGAGAAGCAAAAGAGAGTAATGCATCTCTCTCCTTGATGCAGAGTTACAGTAATCCTGAAGCACCAGTTTGGAAATTAGAGATTTAAGTGACCAGCTGACCTAAATCCTAGCTTGCACTCCACATATAACTTACTATATTAACATTCAAATTAAAAATGTTTTATTTTTTGAAGTAAAAAAGAGCAAGTTTTAACTTACAAGCATGGCAATAACTTGCAAAATATCCTGAATTACCTTTAAGACTCCTCAACACCAAGGGCTGTAACTGACATATAATTAATAACATCAAGTACTGCACAAATACTCAAAAATATTCTGTGCTTCATAAAATATGTCCAATATAAATAATGCAGATTAGATACTGTTATATAATGTATGTGATTGAATAAAAGACCAGAAGAACAGCTACTTCATCCTCTAGGAAACTGCAACTGCAAGTTCAACACCTAAAGAGGCACAAGCCACCCCAGAATGATCACAGTAAGTTTTATTTCTCGAGATCCTGTAATTCTGACATGGAATAGTAGTTTCCCTAAGAAAAGAAAGACTACAAGACTGAAGAGAGTTCATCATATGCCATGAGTTCTACACTTATTAAAACCATTCTGTCACTACAGCATAAACACAGCAGCTGAGGTCTAAAGCTGAAATAACTATTAGCACGGCACATTATCCAAGCTAATATTGTCCTCCCTCAGGCAATATACAAACTCTGTCTTACATACTTGAAAAGTATTTCACCTTGTTTGAACTCCAGTGCATGGGCACCATACTGAAGACTGGTATTATCCACACACTAACTTTTTACATTATATTGCAGTAGAGAAGTATGCATTTCATAAAAATACATAATTTAAAGTAATTTACAGCTTCAGCACTTCAAAATAATTATATTTTATCTGCAGTCTGACATGTTAAGGACTTCATAATGTTTTAAAAGTAATATAAATTCACTATGGGACAAGGTTATTTCTCAAAATAAACTTAGAAAACAAAACAAAACTAATTAGAAATGAGGAATGAGAGGGTGAAAATACTAATGCGGGATAATACTTCTAAAAACTGCACATAGCAAGGAAACAGACCTGTTCCAACTGTGTGGCAAATGCAATGGTTACAGACATGACAAAGTGATCTTTGCAATACTCTGCTGGTCCAATTTGATGATAGCCCTCTTCTTCATTCAAGACTGGCACAATATTTTTAGGGTCTAGTCCAGGAAAAAGGGTGAGTACTAAGAGAGAAAAAATAAACCAAGTAATAAGTGGTCTTTATAATCGCTGCAGCAATCTGATATATAATTGCAATTTTATTTTTAAGCATTACACATGGAAATTACATGTGGAAAGAAAAATTACAAGTAAAGATCTTGATGACTGGTACCAAAGTTTTGCAAAACAAAAAAGTCCCTAGGTATGCTTTGGAACAGCTACAAAAAATTCTGAAACGAACTTCTATTCACAACTGTTACGTTGAACACCATGCTGAACAAAATTCTAGTTGTTTATTTTGTGTTACAACAAGAAACATTACAGTGACTGGAAGTTTATTTCACCTGGCTAGAGTGCTGTTAAAATCATGCTGTTTCTTTACCTTGCTCATTAAAGGAAATGCAGGACAGTAACTGCATATCTCAATCTATTGGAACAAGTATGGTGTGCCATTCCACAGATCTTTAGAGTTTCATTTAAAGATTTTTCATCTGAAGTCTTCAGTGCATAAAACACTCTATTCTGATTTGCTAGTTTCTATTCTATAGTGCCAGTAATTCAACACATTCAGCCCTCAGGTTTCACCAAATAGAATTAACAACATAGCATTTTGTGAACAAAAAAGCTCCGTTTCAAATATTGGACACTTTAGACAACTTAAGTCAGTAAAGGAAAAAAAAGGGTATAGGAATACTAAATGGAAAAGTACCTGACTAGGCTAGAACTGGGTAATCCAGCTTTGTCATACCCAGTGACTGGAACATGAACTTTACAACTGTGAAAACCCAGAAGTTTGTTTTTTCCCATTACATAAATATGATGCTGACTAATTTTGACATGATGAAAGAAAAGGTAAAGCCGACAAACTTGTTTATAGCAATTATTCCACAGAAAACAAGAAATGGGAAACAGTGGTCAGAAAGGTCTTTTATTTTTTGTGAGTGTCATGAGGGATAGGAGAACTTGCAGGCACAAAGACCACATGGGAAGTGCAGACTAAGGAATCATTTACAGCAGTTCTTTGCCTCCTTTACAGATTTTACAATATGGAAAGCCCCCAGTGTTTTGTTTTAAACCTGAAAGAAGGAGTAAGCTATCTTACACTGAAGCTTAAATCCTGTCTTAACCAATTTGAAATGTAGCCAAATCAGTGAATTCTGGGCCAGAAGCTTGTAAAACACTTCCTGCCACTGACCACTCTGCTTTTACAAAATCACAGCCACAGATCATCAGCAGATAGAAGATGGATTTAGAGTTAGGAAAAGGTACCTTCAGGGCAAGAACACAAAGTATTGTAAGATACGCAGGAGAAAATCCACTAGTTGTACCAAAAGGCTCAATTTTCAAAAGTTAAGTAGATAGGCATTTGGGCCTATCTATTTGAGAGATCAGGGCAAGATGGAAATATGGTTTTGTTTTGGGGCTCTTTAAATAAAGTTTCTAAGATCTTGTGTTTTTTGGTTTTTTTTTTTAAAACAACTACTGACTTGCATTAAAAAAAAAAAAAAATCACAGATGAAAAAGAGACTTTAAGGCACAGCACATAAAGGCATCTACTAGTGTTAACATTTGAGTTCCAATAAATTTTTGGCACATTTCACTAACTTCTTTTGAGAAAAATGAACAAGACACACAATCCAGAATTGGAATGAGTCCCAACAGTAAGTAGATGTTACTGGAAGCAAACTTAACAATAGTACATAATATAAGTACCTAAAGATTAGAAGAAGCCAGCCTACCCAACAAATGAGACATTTTTCTACTTTACAGTTCCAAACCCAAGGTACTGAAACTTTACTTTCCATTAAGAAGCTCCTTTCCTATTTCTTTTATAACTTTCAAAAGCCCAAAAGCACAAATTAAATACCCAACGGAGTTAACTATGAGCTCGATTGTCATTTTAAATACCAGCTGCTTCACAACTTGTCCCCCTAAAAATCACACAATTACCACAGTGAAGAATCCTGGAAAAACTTACTACCACAAGGTACATTAATCAGCTGTAAAGGATTTGCACTGGAATTGCTGTGGAATAAAAATTCTCTTGAGATGTAAAGCAACACATTTACAACAAGTGACATGCCATCTGGCACAGGAAGATTTTTAATTCAAAGTGAGTGATGTCATGTTACTTACCTTTCCCTTCTCTAGGGGGTGCCTCCTTTGCTTTAAAATCATCAACCTGTGCTCTTGAATCCGTCTCCAATGCAACACCAATTTGTATTTCAGGCTTAAACTTAGGGTACTTATTACTAAGCAAAGGATACCATTTAGGGGCCTACAAAGTAAAAAACAAAAATAAGACCCGAGAGCATTTAAAGACCACAGAAAAAAAATAGTATACTACCATGACAGAAAACTTAGTCTTAATCTAGCATGTCTATTTCATCATCTACAGAAATACACTTTGTTTCTTATTGCTAAAACTTTGGTCTATTTACTACACTATTGTACTAAAATATTCTATAGCATGGTTACTGGATGACTAGCTGAACACACTGTTTTTCTTCCACTGACTTGTGCAGTGAAAAAGTTAGAGAAATATACCATAAACCTTTATTTAGAAAACCTTCAAGTCCTCAACTGCACAGTAAGTCATATGCATTGAAAATTCTCTAGAACAGTGATGTCAAAAAAGGATACCAGGCTCCTTGCATGACCCATTATCAAAATTATGTCTTCATCAAGATTGATACAAGTGTGTTGGCTAATTAAATATATATAAACAATTATATTGTGCTTACTCTACGCTAGGGGCTAGAAATTATCACCTAACATGTCTTCTTCCACAGAGACCCACTGAAAAAAAACCAACTTAAAACTTGATTTGATGATGGAGACTCAATTCAACTGCTCCATATCTACTGCTTAGATAAAATTTTCCGGTTGCTTATATAATGAGATTGTGTAGATTAATTGGTTGCTAGTGATCCGATCATCCAATTCAGAAATAAGCAAGATTAGTACCAAGAGCATTTTTTTCATTTGCACATGTTCTCAGAGTCAAGATATCTCTCCTCTTAAGAAAAGCAACAAAATTCCCAGACATGATCAGCTGTACTCCAAAATTAGACTCAAAAGTTCAGCCTGTGCTTTAATTCAAGTTATATTATCTGTAATAGTATTGTTGTCAAAATAAATTTTTAAGTCCTTATACTACATAACATACCTGTTTCTTTTCCTGTGCAGCCCTTAAATCCAGTACAATATAGCCTATATTCTCTTTAGCTGAAGATACAGGATCAAGCGCAAAACACTGTAGTTTGATAGGTGTACGTTGCAGCCTGAAAAAGTAACTCAGTTGAAATTTTAAATATAAAATGTATCTCTGCAATTAGTTCTCAAAGATAGTTTGTAGGTTTCCAGCAAGCCAATGATACAAAACTTGTTACATAATTAATTTCTTTAGGTCAGAAACTGAATTTTTATTGGACATATAAAGTCATCATTAAGTGAGAGAATGAACAAGTGGTTTAACTATTTAGAAGAGTGCATTGGAGCCTCAGAGTCTCAAGCAGTATTAGAAAGACATTAGCAACAAATAAATACCTCATCCACATAAAAGAAATAAGCACAGTGCCTCACAAAAAAAACCCCTGAATTTGAGTAAGATGCCTTGTAAGGGCATCTTAAAAACAGGCCTTGTGGAGACGATTTTTGCATAAAGCACCGGATTACTTCGAAGCACAGATAAGATGTCTAGCACATGGCAAATGCAGGCATCTTTTTCTGTCAGATAAAAATGATACAGCCGTTTTAACTTCTTTGATAATATGATCATAATACTACAAGACTTGTAAAATCAAATAACATTTATGGAAACATTCAATTTCTCACCTTATCGCCTCGACATTTTCAAAAACTATTTACACAGGCTTTTCAGATTTGAAGTTAAGTTAATTTTGTGTCACAGTATACATCATAAGGAAACTTGACTGCAATGTTTGAATTATAGCATTATTAATTTGCTCTAAGAGCCTGTTGGGTGTTTCTTAGTAGTATAAAAATATAACCTTTAGAATTTTTATACATCACTTGTCTTGCCGTATATTACCTTTTTTTGACATCAGTACATTTTTTCTTTTACTTTTCTTTTATTACTATAATGTTGTGAAAGCTTCTAAAAAATTTTCAGATGACAGTAACACAAAAACTGTATTTCACTAACTGTAAAGACAAGGAAATTAAATTTTATCTGCAAATTAGACTTCACTTTTTAATATTACCGGTGCTGATGAAGTGCTTTTCTATCAAGTTCCCAGGCCAATTCTGTAGCAAATTCTGGCTGATCAGTATGCTCCACGGGGTCAGTAGCCAACTGTTCACCATCTAACTTAGCTTCAACTACAAGCACATGCTTGGGTCGTTTTGGGAAACAGCGCCCTGTAAAAGAGTGGCATTGCATGCACCATCACTAAAAGAGATGCAAGAGCTCAGATTTATGCCATAAATCAGCTCCATGAAATTAATTTCCTATATCACCTTCCCTGCTCCATTCTTTTTAAAAAGTGCTTTAAAAAGCATTATGCAGAAATACGAAAGAAAGCAACATGAAACAGACTATTTGTGAAGAAACAGGAAATTGAGTAACAAAGAAGCAAGCAATTAAAATTATTTGAGAAATCTATGACTGGCAATAGGTAAGGGAGCAGGCATGAGAAAGGGAGTGAATGCTTTACTTCAAGTGAAGATGTTATGACTGTCTGACAGCAAAATAGAAAAATACGATTTTATAAAAGTAATGAAAGGTGTTTTCCCTGCCACTTGCAGGAGAAAAAAAAAAAAAAAAAAAAAATTTTGAGGGGAAAAAACCCCCCAGATTAGGAGAGTGCCTAATACTGTATAGGATTGGTCCTGGGTTCAGGATCATCCAATATTCCGATTTGAAATGACAAAAAGATGTAAAATTTTACTCATATCACAGTGCGGGGAGATGATATTACAGGCACATCAGACGACAGGATTTTATTAGTAAGCTCCTCTGGCAAACTACATAAATGGACACAGCGACAATAGGATTTCCTTGACAAAGAGAAAGCATACAGCCAAAACAACCCCCAAACCCCACTGTTCTCCAAAACAGCCCAAAACAGAAAAAGGCATCCCAACAAACAACTCAAACACATACACTCTAACTAGGCCACGGAAACTAAAACCATTAGAAATGCAAGATGAACAACCAGATATACGTTTGAGTCGACACTACTAAAAAACGCTTACAGCAGATTGCTACGAAAGGATAGAGACACCAGAATCTGCTTAAAAAACAAAGCAAAACAAAAAACCCCAAACAAACAAACCCAACAAAGCCGAAATCCTCAGCGAAAGACTTTTCTTATTCATTTAAAACAATACATAGCATAAATACCTCTAAAACCTAACGGAGGGTAGCCAACCCTGGCCTCAATATACGTACGTCCAAAGCTTCATTAATAAAATCGGTTTACACAGTGCTGTTCAGCCACCAGAGAAAACACCTCGGAGGCAGCGACCAGCCCTCATCTTCCTCTCGAGACAGAGGGGATCCGCAGCAGCCCGGAGGGCACGACCCTCAGGCCGCCCCTCCCAGTTACCTTCCAGCACGGAGACGACGATCAGCAGCCGATCGGCGGCTCTGGAGACCATCTCCCTGCTCCGCCTGGGCGCTACCGGGGCCGGGAAGCGCGGCCGCTCCCGAAGAGGAGCAGAGGAAACCGCGAACCCTCAGGCCGCTCCGCTCCGCTCCGCCCGCGCTGCCGCCACTCGCCGCCCTTTTACCGCCGCGGAGGCTTTAAACACCAACCGCCGCCGCTTCCGTCCGGCAACACCGCCCCGCCGCTTCCGCCGCCGGCCCCGGCCCGGCCCCGCCTCTCCTCGGCCCCGGCACCGCCCCGACACCGCCCCGGCACCGCCCCGGCACCGCCCCGGCACCGCCCCGGCACCGCCCCGCTCTCGCACTCCGTTCTCCCCGTGACCCAGGGCAGTGCCGTGGTGCGGAATGTCGGACACGGGCGGGGAACTGTAGTCGAAAGCCTCACAAATAAAAGAATAAAAATGTTTTTCACAAGCACTCTGCATTGCCAGTAGAGGGATGCCAGCTGCTTCAAAACTTGCCTTCTATTAAAGACAGGAATTTTATTTACCTTTTTTTTTTTTTTTTTTTTTTTTCATCCTATTGTGATGAGCGTCAGAGCAGAATTCGAATCCAGTCGCAGTGAAATGTAGCTTTGTCCTCCTTAGCTAATTTTTTAGAGTACTGTCTTCCATACAAACTAATTCTCAGTTAAGCAAAAATAACACGAAATAGTGTGTCTCTGTACTTGGCAATCCAAAGTTAAACACATACGTCTTGACTGCAAGGCACACCCCACCCCCACATCCCCCATTTTTAAGCTTAAAGTATTTTTTTTAGTAGGTAGCCAAGCAAAATTTTTGTGTCGACATAAAATCCTTAAGTTTTAGTAACACATGTATTCTGCAATGTTGCTGAGTCACAACTAGTGAATACCAGGAGAGGGAGAACCTGTTTTCCTTTTGCAAGAATTTTATTCTGGTTCTGAAACGCTTCCCAAAAGGACATTTTCTTATATCTGAGTTGAATCTGCCCAAGTTCAATTGTGGCTGCTCCTTTTTATTGTGTCATTTTCAGGTGTACAACACAGTAAGTGGCACGGTGACTCTCTACAGCCTGAGTTCTTAAATTTCTATCACTGTCATCTTCTGCAAGCCAGGTTGCAGGAACTTTTTGTAGATACTTATTACACAAAATCTGGAGGCAGACCTCTGAAAAATGAGTGATTTGAACTAGCGAGAGAACATGATCCCAGACAAAAATAAAAATAAATAGTTCTACCTGTACAGCTTTTTTATTTGAAAATTGAATTCTCTTGGTGTGATTCATGAAAACAGTATTCTTGCGAACCACTCTTGATCACTTCTTCTTTTGACTGTTCATGGATTTCTTTTTGCTTATTTAGCAAGGTGGACTGGTTCAGCACAGGGTCAAACAAATGCCAGAGCTAGCACAGAAGATTGAGAGCATGTGACCAAAACCTCTGGTTTATGGGTGTTTATATTTGCACATGGCAAAGAATGTGGAATCTCTCCTTTTGGTAACAGCAAGCCTTTAAATCAGATCACCTGCCTTAGGGAACTTTATCCTTTGACATTCTCTCCTGGCTCTAACCTGACTTTTATCTTAATGTTACAGGTATTAACTGTGCCAAGAGCCTCATCACTACAAACTCTTTTCAGTAAATACTTTTTTAAAACAAAATAAAAGGAGACAGAAAGAGAGAAAATAGACAGCACAAAGACAATAGGACCATGATAAGATAGTCTTATCATCTGCTTACTTTGCAGTACACCAAGTCTTTATCTATTCATCCTAGAACCACCAAAGATTGTTTTCTTATTATGCTATCGTAGTCTTGCTAAATTGTATCTCATCTTGTGCGTTTGCCTGCCGAGCTGTCAGATGCAGGATATGTCCTATGCAAGAACACTGGCAGTGAGCACACCTGTGGAAGGTGTACCCACCAATAAGGAACCGTGACAGAATTGTGGGAGGAAATGAGTAGATTAAGCAGTATAAGAGAGTCTGAGTGAGAGACAGACTACCTGAAAAACCCCCTACCTTCCCAGGAACAAGTCTGTCAGGCAGACAGGGTGTACGATGCAGGGGATTCCCTATCCTGTCTTTAATCTGTAGAAGAACATAACTTAAGAGGTAGTGGGGAAATGGTGACAAGTTCCTGCCTTTCACAGCAAAGCATCCCCCCCATTACTACCCCCACCCTCCCAGGTGCCCTGGCATAGGCTCTGAAAGTGCAGCTTGAAGAATTGTTCAACTAGGTCAGAGGCATCACTGAGGTTAAATCAGCCTACTCCCTGTGTCAAGACTGCTTCCATACAGAACAACAACAACAAAAAAAGTCGTGTCATTGTCATAGGAGACTTTCTTCTGAGAGGAACAAAAACCCCAATATGCACACTAGATCTGCTTGTTAAAGAAAGTCTGCTGTCACCCAAAGCCGGTGTTAAAGACATTAGGAGGAACTGTTCTACTTTGGTACAGCCCTCAGATTATTAACTATTAATACTTTTTCAAGCAGGCAGTGCTGAAATTGCAATAAGAAGTCCTGCTACAATCAAAAAGGGAATTCAGCACCTTAAGTCTAACTGGTCAAGGGATCAGGAGCACATGTAAAATTCACCTTTATTCTTCCAGTTGCAGGGAATGGTGAAGGAAGAAACAGGAAGCTGATCAAAAAAATAACAGATCAGTATCTGAACCTGAGATTGATCAGACTGGTCCCTGGCAGAATTTTGTGGGTTTTGATCACCATGGTGCTCCCAGGCTTATTTCTAATGAGCCTGTTTTTATCCCCTTTCCTCTTCAAATCTAGTTTATAACTCCTTTAATGAGGCCTGTTAACTCCTGAGTGAAGATCCTTTTCTCCCTTTAAGACAGGTGTACCCCATTTGTCAGCAGCAGGCCTGATGATCAAAAATATTCAAAGGTGGTGTGCAAGCAGACACTAGCAGATTTAAATTGCCCCTGTACTAATTTGTGCAGCAGGAATTGTGCAGGGGTTTTGAAGCGTTAGAAACCATGGAAGCACCTGAGAACAGTCACACAGGAATGAGGTTTTCTTCCCCTAAAAAGGTGGCAGGATTGATAGCCCAGGTAAAATGCATCTACACCAACGGAAAACATCATGAAGCCCCAGAATCACAGCATAAGCAATCATGGAAAAATGGCGGGATAACTTGTGCTTCTGGAATGCTGCAACAAGTGACTATTCAGGATCAGCAGAGAAAGAGATCTCTCTTTAGGAAGTGGAGGGGTTGGGAGGTGTTTTGACTACCATCTAGAGCTTGACAATAGCAATGGAAGAGTAAAACAAGCTTTCTTAAAATTTGTTTTGTCCTTTTCTAAATGCATTTATTGACTCCAAACTAAGGAAAACTCCAAACGGTAGGAACAACCTAATAACTCTCACACTTCAATACATATACTAGACTTAGAAAGGCATCTAAACAAAACAGTGCAAAGACAATGCTGGTATTAAAAATATTTTATATATTTTTGCTATTCATGACACTTCTTTATAATAATTTGTTTTTATCTATCTGAAATTATATCGACTTAAAAACCCGTAACAAACAAATTTAAAAAAAAAAAAAAAAAAAAAAAAAAAAAATCCACCAAGAACAAATCATAAAATGGCCTGTTTCAACTAAAGACAGTTTCTGTTACATTATATTAATGTATTTTCCCATTTTTTATCTTTTAATACACCTTCAACAAATTAATGTTATAATGCTTCTCTTTTAGCAACAGAATTAGAACTGTAGAACTTAAAGTATTCTTTTGACAATTGTACAAAAATTTCTGCGAGTATGATAGAAACTGTCCAGTATCTTTTGCTTCATTACTGTCTTCACTTATCCCACCTGTCTAAGGGATAAGAAATAATTGGTTCAGGCAAATATCTATTATAATTTAGCTCATGAAATCAAATCAAGAAGTTTGACTTAAATTTTTTTCCTATAGACAACTAATTATTGAATTAATAATTTTGAGAGCAATTACTAAATGCTTTAATCAACAATTTTTATGTTTATCTCTATTTAGAACCTATTAAGTTTTAACAGTTCTTAATTATTAAATTATCTTTCTTGGCATGATTTTTTTTTTTTTTTCAAATACATCTTCATTTCCTATGGACATGACATGTCAATTTTTTCTCCATGTCTTTTCTTATACCTTATTTTACAAGGTTATTTATTCTGCCTTCTTTACTTCATTCTCTTAAGTAAAAATTTTAAAATGTGTTTCCATTGATATTGAAATATTTTTACTTGCTGCATTTATAATTGGCTTAGGATCATTTATTTATTTCTTGTTTAACCTGTCTTGGGACTCCTTTTACACTTGAGGATCGGAGAGAGAATAATAAATAGCTGTACCCCTTTGAATCAGGGATTTAAATTGCATGTAAGTGGAATATGTGTTCTAGAAATAGTCTTCTTATGGTTGTTTGGTTACACTTTGGAATACTTTGGAAGTATGCTTAAGTTTTCTATTGTTACTTATCATAAAACAGCCTCAGTAAGAGCATACGTTATATTAAGTTTGAATATGAGTGATGAATTTTAAATAGAAAAGAAAGCAACTGGAAGTCTCAGAGCAGGCATCAACAAAGTAGTTATGTAGTGCCTGCACCATGTGTAGAAATCAAACACTACATGGGGTAGTGCAGCGTCTCCTTGAGGAAGAGGGAAAAAGAAACAAATGCAAAACAACGGCATCCGTGCCTACACAAACTGTCACAGAGAAAACAGGGATTGCATCTACTCAGACTGTCACAGAGGAGAAAGGAACCAAAAACAAAGCAACAGTTTCTGCATCTACTCAGACCATCACAGAGGAGAAAGGAACCAAAAACAAAGCAACAGTGTCAGTGTCTACACAAGCTGTCACAGAGGAGAAAGAAACCAAAGGTGCCATCAGCATCTCCACACAAACTGTCACTGAAGCAGAACAACCTAAACCAGTGGCAGTTGCCCCTGTTCAGAAGAAGAAATCAAAGAGCAAATCAGTCCGCATAGTGACTGATGAGGATGTGGCAGGACCTTCGCACCCAGCAGAAGAGACAGAGCCAGAGATCATCACCCGCTCCCTATCCCTGGGTGAACTGCGTGACCTGCGGAGGGAATTCACCCGCCAGACAAACGAGTCCATCCTGACCTGGCTACTCCGCATCTGGGACGCCGCAGCCAATGACACCATTCTGGATGGAAGTGAGGCCAGGCAACTGGGATCGCTGTCTCGGGATGTGGTCATTGACCAGGGGATCAGGAGAACCCAACAAACTCTCAGCCTCTGGCAGTGACTGCTAACAAGTGTGAGGGACAGATACCTTTGTAAAGAAGACCTCCAGGTGCACCAAGGAAAATGGAGCACAATGGAACAAGGTATCCGATGCCTGAAGGAATTGGCTGTGCTGGAGATCATTTTCTCAGAAGGCGAGAGATTTCCTAAAAGCCCAGATGATGTCCAGTGCACATTGCAGATGTGGTTGAGATTCGCACGGCTTGGACCAGAGATGTACTCCCGTTACCTGGCAATGCTGCAATGGAGGGAAGGTGAGGACAAGGTGGGCGTCTTGGTCAATAAACTAAGAATTTAGCCCCATTTCGTACCCATGTCTCATCCGTGGAAACAAGGCTGGCTGAGCAAGTCTGGAGTTTGATTGAAGAGGGCCATCAGAAACTGAAAAAGGAACTTAAGGAAGAAATTTACCACATCTCGCCAGAACCAACAAGAGTCTCTGCCATTAGGAGCAGGTACCCACCAGCCAGGGAGAGAGGATACACTCCATGGGGTAACCTCTGGTCTTTTCTTTGGGAGCATGGAGAAGACATGAGGAAGTGGGATGGAAAACCCACCTCCTCCTTAGCAGCCTGGGTACGTGAACTGAAGAGAGAGACATCTACCACAAAGAGCTCATCTAGAGCCAACACTGCTCCAGTCTCTCAGGCACAGAACTCCAGATGGTACAGGAACTGATCCTCTTGAAGGGACCTCAGGAACATATTTACAGGAAGAAAGCAACGTGTACCATGACCAGGAATAGGGGGGCCCTGCCTCTAGCCAGGTAGAGGAAAGGGACAATCGGATCTATTGGACTGTGTGGATCCGATGGCCTGGCACATCTGACCCACAAAAATATACGGCTTTGGTTGACACTGGTGCCCAATGTACCCTGATGCCATGAAAGTATGTACGAACAGAATCCATTTCTATTTCTGGAGTGACAGGAGGGTCCCAGCAGCTGACTGTATTGGAGGCCGAAGTGAGTTTAACTGGGAATGGGTGGCCAAAACACCCCATCGTGACTGGCCCAGAGGCCCCATGCATCCTCGGCATAGACTATCTCAGAAATGGGTATTTCAAAGACCCAAAAGGATATCGCTGGGCTTTTGGGATAGCTGCTGTAGAGACAGAAGACATCAGACAACTGAATACCTTGCCTGGTCTCTCAGATGACTCCTGTGCTGCGGGACTACTGAGAGTTGAAGAACAACAGGTACCAATCGCCACAACAACAGTACACCATTGGCAATACCACACAGACAGAGACTCTGTGATTCCTATCCATGAGATGATTCATAAACTGGAGAGCCAAGGGGTGGTCAGCAAGGCTCATTCACCTTTCTACAGCCCTATATGGCCAGTGCGTAAGTCCAGTAGAGAATAGAGACTGACTGTGGATTACCGTGCTCTGAATGAAGTCACCCCACCACTAAGCGCTGCTGTGCCAGACATGTTGGAGCTTCAGTATGAGCTGGAGTCCAAGGCAGCAAAGTGGTATGCGACCATTGATATTGCCAACACCTTCTTCTCCATTCCTTTGGCAGCAGAGTGCAGGGCCCAGTTTGCCTTCACCTGGAAGGGCGTACAGTACACCTGGAACCAACTGCCCCAGGGGTGGAAGCACAGCCCCACCATCTGCCATGGACTGATCCAGACTGCACTGGAAAAGGATGAGGCTCCTGAACATCTACAGTACATTGATGACATCATTGTATGGGGGAATACAGCAGGAGAAGTCTTCGAGAAAGGAGGGAAGATCATCCAGATTCTGCTGAAAGCTGGTTTTGCCATTAAGCAAAGTAAGGTTAAGGGACCATCTCAAGAAATCCAGTTCCTGCGAGTAAAGTGGCAAGATGAATGTCGCCAGATCCCCACAGAGGTAATCAACAAGATCACCGCAACATGTCCACCTACCAACAAGGAGAAACAAGCTTTCCTAGATGCCATAGGCTTTTGGAGAATGCACATTCCCGAGTACAGCCAGATTATGAGCCCTCTCTACCTGGTCACCCACAAGAAGAATGATTTCCACTGGGGCCCTGAGCAGCAACAAGCCTTTGCCCAGATCAAGCAGGAGATCGCTCATGCAGTAGCCCTTGGCCCAGTCAGGACGGGACCAGATGTGAAGAATGTGCTCTACTCTGCAGCTGGGAACAATGGCAGAAGGTGCCTGGGGAGACTCAAGGCTGACCACTGGGATTCTGGAGCCGAAGATACAGAGGATCTGAAGCCAGCTACACTCCAACAGAGAAGGAAATCTTGGCCGCCTATGAAGGAGTTCAAGCTGCCTCGGATGTAATTGGCACTGAAACACAGCTGCTTTTGGCACCCCGACTACCAGTGCTGGGATGGATGTTCAAGGGAAAGGTTCCTTCCATGCATCACGCCACTGACACCACATGGAGCAAATGGATTGCCCTCATCACACAGCGCGCCCATATTGGAAACCCGAATCGCCCTGGGATTCTAGAAATTATAACTAACTGGCCTGAAGGTGAGACGTTTGGATAACCTTCTGAAGAAGAGGAGGAACAAGTGACACGTGTCGAGGAAGCCTCACCATATAATGAGCTTCACTGATGGTTCCTGCCGAATTGTAGGCGCTGACTGGAAATGGAAAGCTGCAGTGTGGAGCCCCACACGACGAGTTGCACAAGCTACCGAGGGACAAGGTGGATCAAGTCAGGTTGCAGAGCTTAAAGCCATTCAGCTGGCTTTAGATATTGCCGAACGAGAGAAGTGGCCAAGACTCTATCTCTACACCGACTCGTGGATGGTAGCTAATGCTCTGTGGGGATGGCTGAACCGCTGGAAAAAGGCCAACTGGCAGCGCAGAGGGAAACCCATCTGGGCTGCTGAGATTTGGCAAGACATCGCCGCCTGAGTAGAGAAGCTGACCGTGAAGGTTCGACACGTGGACACACATGTGTCCAAGAGTCAGGCTAATGAAGAGCATCACAACAATGAGCAGGTGGACAAAGCCGCCAAAGTGAAAGTATCACAGGTGGTTCTAGACTGGCAGCACAAGGGAGAAGTATTCCTAGCCCGTTGGGCTCATGATGCATCTGGTCATCAGGGGAGAGATGCAACATACCAATGGGCCCGTGACCGAGGGGTGGACCTTACTATGGACAACATCTCACAGGTCATCCACAGCTGTGAGACCTGCGCTGCAATCAAACAGGCCAAGCGGGTAAAGCCTCTGTGGTACAGTGGACAATGGTTGAAGTACAGGTACGGGGAAGCCTGGCAGATTGACTACATCACCCTTCCGGAAACCCGCCAAGGCAAGCGCTATGTGCTGACCATGGTGGAAGCCACCACTGGACAGTTGGAGACCTACCCTGTGCCTCATGCTGCTGCTCGGAATACTATCTTAGGCCTTGAAAAGCAGGTCCTGTGGAGACATGGCACCCCTGAGAGAATCGACTCAGACAATGGGACCCATTTCAAGAACAGCCTTATAAACACCTGGGCTAGAGAACATGGCATTGAATGGATATATCACATCCCTTATCATGCACCAGCTGCTGGGAAAGTTGAACGGTGCAATGAGTTACTTAAGACTACCCTGAAGGCACTTGGTTGGGTGACTTTCAAAAATTGGGAACTGAACTTAGCAAAGGCCACCTGGATGGTCAACACTCGAGGTTCAATCAATCGAGCTGGTCCTGCCCAGTCTGAACCCTTGCACACAGTGGATGGAGATAAAGTCCCTGTGGTACACACGAAAGGCATTTTAGGAAAAACTGTTTGGATTAATCCCACCTCAGGCAAAGGCAGACCCATCCGTGGGATTGTTTTTGCTCAAGGACCTGGTTCCACTTGGTGGGTAATGCAGAAAGATGGGGAAACCTGTTGTGTACCACAGGGAGACCTAATTTTAAGTGAGAATGGGGTGTAAGATTCCATTCTGTATTTGTGTATGTATAAGCATATGTATATTTATCTATCTAGCTGTAAGAATGTATAATTTGGGTATGTATTAATTTGGGTAGTTTGTCATAGAATAAGGGGTGGATG
This sequence comes from Hirundo rustica, assembly GCF_015227805.2. Lineage (NCBI taxonomy): Eukaryota > Metazoa > Chordata > Aves > Passeriformes > Hirundinidae > Hirundo > Hirundo rustica. The sequence goes on along the minus strand of NC_053488.1, from coordinate 61,129,766 downwards.
ATGTCCTAGATTACAATGTAAGATGTGCCCTAAGTATGTGTTCTATCACCATTTAGATGAGCTGTTGAAACTAGGTTGGGCAGTGTTTCCCTTGCCCCCTCCCTCCAGACTATCTTCTGTTAATGGCCCATCAATGCCCTGCTGCATGACTCATAGATAACTCCCTCTGGGAGCTATCTCTGTTTAATGGGCAATCAAGGACCCATTGCAAAACTGATAAAATGGTATCAGCCCATTGTGAGATGCTCCGCCCAGGGGGAGGAGCCAAGCATTCCCACCTGGATATAATCTGGGGTTTGGGACAGCACAGGCAGCCTTACCCACTGGATTCCCAGAGGACAAGAGCTCCCAGACCTTTCTGCAGGAACACTGCTTCAACAAGACCACTTCATCTGGACTGCTACCACCATGGTGTCAGGTTGTATTCTGACTCTGTCAGTGATCTTTTGTACTATTGCATGTGTTTTATTTTACCTTGTTTTTTTTCTCTCTTATTAAATTGTTTTTTCTGACTTGGAGTCCCTTGCTGGTTTTGCCTTCAAGCCAGCACAATGTTCTTTAAATATGTTTGTCTTTTAATTGTAAAATTGTAAGTGAATAATATAGTAATATAAATTAAAATAACATCTAAAAGTATGTTCTCAAGTGACTGAAAACTTTACTTGTATTTCTAAAATGAATGATTACTAACCCATAGAAGCAGATCTCTTTCTAGATAATTATTTTATCTGCAGTTTTATATTTTTACCAATCTACTGAAAAGACAGGAATGATACTAGAAGTATCTTTTTAAAAGAAGGAATTGGAAGATGTATTTGTTTTTCCTACTTTTTTATATCAAAAAAATGTAATGAAAATTTCTTACTGGTGCTGTTTGTTGTCATGAAGAATATGCATTATAGAGTATGAGCACCAGGTATTTTTGCTTTATCTGTTTTAACACAGAGAAACAACCTGCACATAAAGAATGAAGCTCTTGAATAGAATAGTTTAGCTTTTTACTTGCAAGTTACCAGGGCTCCAATTAGGAATTTTTGGGTCTGAAGTGAGGGACACTATGCCTATTTGCACTGGTGGGTGGTGGACTCCACCACAGGCATTAGGCAAGGTCAGAATCATGGGCTGAAATGTGTTAGTGAGAAGAATGTTCTAACGATAAAAGATACACTGACAGATGTTGACTTATGAGATGATACTAAAACAGAAGAAGCTGTAACTTAAAAATATTTAATTTTATTGGATACCTACATATTTAAATCTGGTTTATTTGCAATGTGTTTTTACTGTATTGTATTCTGGGTATAATTGACATATTTTTGTGATTTCTTGACATTAACAAATGCCTGCCTTGGTTATATCTTAATTAGTGATTTTTTCAACATCATAAAAATTATAATCCTTACCCTGCCATGCCTGAAAAATGTGACCAGTCCTATTGAAGTCAACAGAAATTACATGAGTATAGGCCAGAAAATACAGGAACAAATTAATTACAAGTAAAAAAGCAGTGTTAGACAGCTTTATCCTGCTGCAAAGTAGGATAAAGTGCTGGTGTATTTTCCCCCAAGAGGGCTACAAATTTGAGGAGAGGGGGTGTGGTGGTGCAGAACTGTTTTATTAGGTTTTTATAAGAAGTTTATGTTATGGTTCATTTCACTGTATCCCCAATTCTGTATCCCTTTTGTGTTGTCTGTATAAGAAGGTGTTTTGTGTCAGTCCTCCCACTCCTCACTTCACTTGTAACATCCCCTCTGCCCCAACGCCCCCCCTCTCTGGGGCAGCCTGTCTATCACTTTGAGGAGCCCTCCCAGGTTGCGAAATCTCAGGGAGAGGGCTTCAGGTGATAGGTCCCCTGGGGGGAATTCCTTTAGCTCTGGATTTTAATGGTCCAAGGCTTGGGGGTGGGCACACCTTGTTACCTCCTGAATTCCCTGATTTGTTGTCTTGTTTTATTCTCCCTGGAACCCCTCCCCCACTTATAGGGGGTAGGAGGGAGGAAAAAACTCTCTCAGCCTCTCAGCCGCACAGCTCGGAGTTCTGAGCCTCTCTGCTCCTCAGCTCTTGAGCTAATAAACATCTTTTAACCTGCTAAGCTGAGAGCCAGCCTTTTCTCTTCTGCTGCTGTTGGCTGTCACGGCACTATTGGGTCCAGCTGCTAAGCCGAGAAGCTGAAATGAACTGGGACCTTCTGTGGCTGGGCTGACTCGAGCTAGCCGGAGGTCGGCTCCTGCCCGGTGCGGGACGGAACCAGACACAAGGGGGAAATGATTCCTTTGAATAGTAGTACTGTTTAGATGGAGGAGAAAAGAATGTTTTGGCTGAATATTAAAAATACACTGGGTAAGCAACACTAATTAATTTTGGCAACATTGTGTGTGAACACAAAAAGTAGTTCCTCTTGCCATAATTGCTTATCTGTTCTGTTTTTGGTGGGGTTTTTTTGTTTGTGTTTGTTTTTTTTTTTTTTTTAATTTGGTTTATTTGTTGGAGGGTTGTGCTCTTTTTTTGCTTGTAGATTTGTTTTGTCGCAATGATCTAAGTAACTAAGAAACTAATTCTCTCTTGGTTTTGAAAGACAGTTGTCTGCCAGAGAAAGTTAGAGCCTCCCTTGCAATGGAGAATGTAAACCCCCTTCCCTCCAAATTATTATAATTTTGCAATTAGGGCCTCTCAGGCAAAGATATGGGAAATAGGAGTAACAGTTCTTTACTAGGAATAATTTTTAAAAAACAGAATACAGATGCAGTAGTACAAAAAACCCATGCAAGGAAGCAAACAAAAATCCTGGAAAAACCCTGACAGAGTCAGGGATACAACCTGGCACCCTGGTGGTCAGGGTGTTGGAAGCAGTCCAAATAACTCCCCTTAGAGTATCAGATGTGGTTCTGTGGAGTAGAGTTGGTCCCATAGAAAATCCAGTGGTGACAAGATGGGTCCAGTCTTCTTCTAGGAAGCCAGTGGAAAAATAGGATCCCTTGTCTCCTTCAGTCTCAGTTTTTATGTAGCTAGGAACAGTTGGGTACCCCACCACTGTGTGGAGCATCTCCCAATGGGATGATGGAATGTGTCATGTCATTGGTGGGCCCTAATGGCCCAGTATCAGAAGATGTCCCCCTGGAGGATGGAGGGGTGGTGAAAGAGATAAGAAACACTGCCCACCTGGTTTTAATGGCTGGGCTATTATCAGAAGGCATCCACTCCCTGCCCCCTTGGAGTAAGAAGGATAAAACCTCTCCCAAAAACCAGTTTTCAACAGATGAAATAGAATACACATTTTTAGGTTACATAATCCGAGACAAATTGCTATCAAAATTTTTACAGTGGGTTGTCTAAAAATGGATAGCATTTTAATGGCACAACAGGAATAAGAGAATATTTCATAGTTTCTTCAAATTCTCATGGTTCTACCTTTGTTTGCCTTGCCAGAGAAAAAAATAAAATGAAAACAACTAGTGAAACAATTGAGATTACTTGACACAAATATAATTAATGTAGAATACGTGGAAGTTTACAGAACTTGAAGAATAATTATAGCAGAGTTAAAGCTATAATATTTATATATTGATAAATATGTAAAATATGTATTTATCAACATAAAATATATTGCTACCGTTTGGGATGGCTCAAATCACAATACATAGGACCTTGAGTCCTTTGAAGGACGTTGTAGCAAAGGTTTATTGAATGACAAGGTTTTTTATACAGTGTTTCAGTACAATGGATATTATTGATTGTTTCAGACCAACACTTCTCATTAAACACCTTTGCAAGTAAACAAGTTGGTTAGAACAGCAGGTGTGAAATTAGATATTGTTTGGAATGTTTTCTCCCAGCTCCTCCAAAGCAATCCCTGGGAAAGTCTGTTGGGCTTACTTTCTCACAGGCTGCCTGATGCCTAAGAAATTCCTCTTTGACCACTGTCAGTTCCCACACAATGTAGTCTATACCACAAAGAGTGCTACAGCTTCTTATTTAGATTTTGTTAACCTAAGCAATGCCTTGGTAACTCAGACCCTTACATTTTTCTTTTTTCCTTCTTGCATTTCAGACTGTGATGGGAAGTAAAACGTGTACACTGCACACTGCCTGAGTTTTTATTAACTACACTAAGAACAAATGAGACACACTTCTCTCATAACAGAAGCATGTTAGTCCAGACACCTTAAAGGATTTTGTTCCTCCACTCTCCTACTGTCCTCCTATCAGAAAATAAATTCCTATATTTTCTTTGTCTTAACACTTATCTTCATTATTCCTCAAATTCAACATCAAAAACCTTAAAGAGCCACATCCTGCTAGATAGCTTCTATTGTTATGAAGTGGAAATTCACACTCTTTTGAACCTTTAGGTATGGAGTGAAAATGGGATTAAACACCTTTATGCAGTGTGGGTTTATTCTGAAACTACATGGCAGGGATTTTTTTCCCACATGGAAAAACAAAGATATGAACTTAATGCCAATTTAAATGGGGGGGAAAATATAAGTTAATGGCAATATTTTGAAAAAGCATAAATTGTTAAAAAGAGGGTTGGTTTTCAGGTTGGTTTTTTTTTTTTTTGGGGGGGGGGTGGGTTTGTTGTTGTTGTTGTCAGATGCACAGAGAAAAATCTTCAGTGGTACAATGGCTTTCTATACTATACTTAGTGTGATGAAATTTCCATTTCTCTTAAGATAAATGTCTTGTCCTTTGCCTTTTCATCCTATAGTCACTCTACTTTTTCAAAACAAAAGGTAACTACAAACCCAAGCTTGATCTGTACTTTAAATGTATCTTAGAAATATGCACCAATCTGATTTTTTAAATGATCTAATGATTATAAAATCATGCATCTTATAAGACCAAATCACCTAGCAGCTGAAATGCCCGGTGACCTTCAAGACAGATACATGTGAACTGATTGACCTAGGGCAAAACAATGCTAGTTTCACACATGAAAAGTTGGGTGGATCATAACTGTGAAGAAGCCGGACCCTAGTTTATGTGCAAAACTTCAACTTAATGCTCTATAGAGGCCAAAACAAAAGAAAATTGGAGATTAAAAATAATATGGAAAGAACCAAGGAGGATCATCCTGATCCCCCATCCTCCTGATCTTGTAAGAGAAGTACTGGAATTATAGAAGATTCAGAAGAGGGTAACAAGCATGACCAATGCATGTAACAGTTTCTTTAACTTCTTTACAAGGAAGGAGAGAATGAAATGGGATTTTTCAGTCTGGGAAAAACACCCTAAACAAACCAAAGAATCCCCCTCCCCCCAAACGAACAGTTTTGTAAGGGTTATGTCAGAGGCTGCAAAACCACGGGTGGTGATTTTGCAAAAAATAAAGTAGAACTTCTAAGAAGTCTAGGCAGAGACAAGCCAGATTCAAAACAAGCAAAATTCTTCAGACAGGGGCTACCTTTTCTGTGAATCTCCCCACTACAAGACGTTGTCAGTGACATGAGTTCAAGCGGAGCTTGGACTAATGTTGCAAAAGAGATCTATTGAGGGTTACTAAACAGAGAAAGCAAAGGAACTCCCTGACTTGAAAGCAATTGGTGATTTGGAAAATGCACAGGGGCAGTCTCATACTTGACTGTTACATTCTTACTAATCCTTGAGCAATGATGGCTCTAGTCCTTTTGAAAAATAACAAAGATCTAGAATGCCGTCTGCATTTGCTCTCATATAAAGGCCAAGGGCTGATTTCAAAACATGCTGCAGGCTACCAGCCTTGCTGGTTCACATGGAAATCCTTCATTATACCTTTAAATCAGACCGGTGTTATCTTACTGTTAGAGTTTCTTCAGAAGGGGTTTTTATGAATACAAAGTGGTTACAAGGTGCCTTATCAAAGTAATTTTCATAGGGGAAAACTTTGGGAAGTTTTGCAAAAGTCAACATTTTTTTTTTTTCAGATGGAAATGGGAAGCATGTGATGGTACCTCTGGGCAGTAATATATCTGTGTCTTCAGAAGAAAGAACAATGGAGGAAAACTAAGACATGTATGAACCAGTCTATCAAGGGATCCACTAGCTGCTTCAAGATAGCATATTCCATTGTCTCAATTACTCATACAAGAGTACAAATCAGGATATAGTTTACCTTTGCAGTTTAAAACAAGGATAAAATATGATTCTTAGAACTAGAAATTTGCTTGTGTGATTTTGGATTGACAAGAAAATTCTCTCTTAATTGATTAAAGTAATAACTCCATTATTGGGACACCAGCAGTACCCTCTCCCACCAACAAACAAACAAAACTAATCCAAACAGCCTTCCCCAGACAAGCAAATCCTCCAAAACTCAAAGAAAACACCACAATCCCCAGACATCTCTAGTAACTTATGTATAGCAATTATTTGTAAAAATAAAAAAGCTCACATTGTATTTATCACTGCTTTTTTCCCACACAATCATTTTTTTTCCAATACAGCAACAGCTGCCAGAGTTTTTAAATTACAAATGCAAGGATTTTTACAGAAAAGCAGTTCATAGGAATATCTTTGATTTTGTAAAAGTAGTCATCATCCCCTGAGCTTAGTATTTTGCTGAATATGCTATCATACTTAATGAATAAAGAAGAGTTCTGTGGAAATACCCATGTTTTCCAAACATAATTGGCAAGTTTCCAGAGAAAATTATACAATAGCAGCAATGTAGAGCACATAAGCAGCTCTTAAAAACAGATTTTTATTGAATTAATGAAAAGGCAGTGATGGTAAGGAAGCCAAGCTATTTCCTTCCTTATGTTCCATCTGATGGTATTAATTGTTTCTGTTTCTGGATTTAGCAGGAAATCTTTTTTTGTCTTCTAAATCCATGAGAATCCAATTTTCAGAAATTAAATACTCATACCTTAAAAAGATACATAGGGCTTTTTTAAGGATAAATATTGGTGGAATAAACTCCTAAGAAATCAATAGCATAGATAATAACATAAAACCAAGAGAAACTCATTTTTAATGTGACTTAACAGCAAAGTTATTTTTTAGATTCAGTTCTTCATTGATTTTCTATCTGTACAATAAAGTCCATTGAGCTCAATTTTCAAAGAAAATGTAAAATTCTTTGACCAATCCAGTGCAATATTTATATCTGGAAAACCAAGGAAAAGCCATACAAGTCTGAACATGCATTTTACTACTATAAAACTAGTTACTTCCAACAGGAAAGCAAGATTTGAGTAATGATGGATATGAGTTGCTTCTCTTTAACATTTTAATGAGAAACACATTCCCATTAGTTTTCATAAGAGGCAGTAGAGTTCATAATAGAATACAATTCTCTAGCTTCTACTATACAAAAGCCACTTGGTCTAGGTAGCACAGCCATAATTTTGCCTTGTAGCTTTGTACCTCATCAATTGCTCTGTTTCAGGAAAAAATTTTAGTGTCAATGAGCAGAATGCTATTGATTGGGCAGACAATTAGAAAGTCAAACCCTAATGTGACTAATGTACTATTGATTTTTTTAAAGTAGCATTCAAACAATTAGTAACCTAGAGAAGTGATTTGAAGGCAGAGTCTTGGGTGTGACAAGGGTGAAAATCTAGATTCAAACATTATTTGTTCCTGCTTGTGGTGGTGCAAAAGTTGTTCTGTGTTTTTAAGCATTTTCTGTAGATTTTTTAGTGTTGTTAGAAGAAGTTGTTTGTAATGGTTTGTTCCGCTGTACCCCCGCTTTATGTAATGGTTCCTCCCCTATGAGTTGGTATATAACCAGTCGTTTTATGTCAATCACCCCGCACCCCCACCTGTCCCTGTCAATCTCCTCTCTCTCCTCTTGGTTGCCCTGTCTGTCACTTTGGGGCCCTTCCCTGGCTTCTGGAAAGATCCAGGGGAGGCGTCGAGTGATAGGCTGGTGTCCGGGAAATCCCCTTCTCCCCTCTTGTGATTGGATCAATGTTTAAGAGTTGACACCCCCTGCTACACCCCCATGTTCCCTTATTGGCTGACCTGTTGTTGCCATCCCTTGATCCTCCCCTGCTTATAAGTCGCTGCACAGCTTTGTTCTGGGCTCTCTCTGGGCAGAAGTTGTCTGAGGCGGAGCACCTTGTCGACTCCCCTTTAATAAACCACTGTTAACCCTGCTTGAGAGAGTCGACCCTTTGTCCGTCGCCGTAGCTGTGACACCATCGAGTCCAGTCGCTGGTGTGGGGAACCAAGACCCCACAGGGAGGAGGTTGCTTGCCCTGCCTGCAACCCCAACTGATCCGCGTCCGCCGCAGTGTGAGGCTGAGCTAGCCTGTGGCCAACCCCTGCCAGGCGTGAGGGACACTGTGACACCTGCTCTTCAAGGGAAAGGATTGGGAAGAACTACAGATATTGGCAAAGCCAAATTATGAACCTTTTAGCAACTGGCATAAAAATCAAGTAGAATTTCTAGTGCAGTTTGTGATATATTAGCAATTGTAGCATTTTAAAAACCTTGAACCTTACTAACTACTCTTATGAAAGGAAATATGGCAGAATAGATTGAAACACATAGTTTATTTGTAGTTCTTTACTGTTAAAGTAAAAGAGGAAAATAATAACAAAGATTTGATTTCAGTGCCTGAAAAAGATTGAAAAAATTACACCACAGCAATATTCTTCTGGGTTTTGGTTTGCATTTTTAAAATTCATTTTCCAGAATTATGGAGGCTAAAACATATTGAAAACAGAGAACTTCTAAAATCGTATTGAAAACAGAAAATGGGATAAAGAGAATATAAGGAAGCTTATATTGCTGAAAAAAAAACCAAAAAAACCCCAACCCTCTTAAAAATATCTATATTTATAAAAGAAAGCTCAATTTTTTTAAAAAAGCCTGTATCAGCTTTAAATTAAAATAGTTACAGTTGGAATCATAGAATGAAAACAAAAAAAAGTTTTATAATGAAATTAATAGATTTATTTCTAAATATTCTGACACAAAGGTCTAGTTTCATTTTAAATATTTACTGGGAAGCTCAGCTTTGAAAGTGCTTTTGAGGCAGAAAACCTTTTCAAATGCCTCTTTGATTTTTCTGCCAAAACCTTTCAATCTCCATGTTTTCTTGTCCCTAGATTTTGGACTTCGATGATCAGTCTTAATTATATGAAAAAGTATGTATGTTCTGTTCAACCTCTTGGATAAATGACAAACTGTTGATAATAGGTTAAGCAGGTCTATGGTTTAATACTTAAAACAAACCTCTCTGAGCATGAAGCAGCATTAGATCAACAACCAGATCACTGATCACTATCTTAAACCCCAGAGTTCTAGCATTTTGCCAAAGTGCCTGATTTTTCATGTAGTTCTTACATGAATGGCCTTTTCAGTACTCTCACTTCACCTGACTCATATTTTTTTTATTATTATACAATTTAACAGGACAATTCACCAGTTGTATGGAAACAGATTTAGATGCAGTTGGGACATATCACCAATGAAATTCTACATGTCCTCACATCCTTTTTTCCTTTTTTGGTGGTTTTGTTTTGTTTTTGGTGCAACTCTGATTTCCACCAGCTTTTAGAAGCTCATTAGTATGCAGGGGATCAGCCTGATCACAGAACTTTCCCACATCTCTTCCTCATGTAGGAGTGCTCTTCCTTGGTTATTGAGAGTTCTTCCAAAGAAGAATGGTGACCAGCAGACTGTTGGGCATTTAGCCCAACCAACAATTTCAGGATTGTGAAGAGAAAGTAGTATAACATTTGTATGTGGGCCAGGTGACATAAACAACGAAAGTGAGTTACTGTTTTTTATTTAAGATAATGATATTCCATCATTTTTTAATTGTTGTATGATGTACCAGACTGATGTATTACAGGAATTTCTAACTGGTCATATAACCATCTGTTGGGGGTTGTTTTCCTGTGGAATTTTTCCCCCCATATGTTGCTAGGAGACTAAATACTGATGCTTAAACTGTGCTTGCCCCATACAAAAGAAGTGGATCACTTAGTTTAGTGGGGGAGGGAAAGGCTCCCGGGAGCCGAGGGTGGTGGCTTCACTGCTCTCGTTTTTTTGGGGGACGACGGTCGGGCGACGGCTAGTGGTGTGGAGTCCACGGTTGGCAGAGGAGTCTGGTCCTGGGAATTCTGTCGTCTGCTGGAGCGCCTGGGAGTTCAGAGCTCTTTGCCTGTCCGACTGGATCTGGGTCAGCCCGGGTCCAGCTGCCACGGCTTCTTCAGGGCTGCTCACTTTGCCTGCCGGGACACCCCCCTGCCTGCTGGGGACAACCCACTGTTTCCAGCCATCAGCCCCGGAGTTTCCAGAGTTTTGGCTTGGTGCTCTCGGGGTCCTAAGAGATCAGACTGCCTGGGACTTGTGAGACAAAGCCCCTCGGGGTTCTTGGTTCTGTTTATTATTATTATTATTATTATTATTGCTGTTGTTGCTTGTCTGTCCTGTTATATTTACTAGTAAAGGACTGTTATTCCTTTCCTCATAGCTCTGACTGAAAAGTTTTGTTTTTTTTTTTAATCTTCCAAATTATAATAACACAGAGGGAAGAGATTGGAATTCCCCATTGCTAGAGAGGCCCCGCCTCTCCTTGGCAGATACCTGTCTTTTCAAACCAAGACCCCATCCTTAGCAATGACAGCCCTACACCATAAACTGCACGAGCCTTACATTTCTCTCATATGGTATTAACAAATCCAGGTTCTTTGCTGTGCTCTCTACATTCATAAAAGGACTATAAAATGCTCCTTGTGGTCCTAAAATTTTGGAACCTACAAGTGGGCTCCAGTCTACTAAGTCCAGCCAGGTAAGACTTTCTGCTTCACATCAGCATCGCTGCCAAACTGCATGAACATTAGATCAAATGAAAGGTACTCAGGGTTGTTTGTTTTCCCTGTTTATAGGCACACATTTGCAGCAGACAGGAACAGATTCTCTTCACAGCCTGTCCACACAGACCTAAAAGCTGGAGACGTGCTGGCTTGTTACTATGTACTTTACGATGTTGCAGTAATTATTTTACCACACACTGGTAACTTTCAGCCCAAAACAAAGAACTTCAACTAAAGGATAATTAAACAGAATTTGTATGGTCCATAGGGAAAAAAAAAAAAAAAAAATTACTGCAGCAGGTTATATTACTGCATGTTCAGCTCTGTTTTTAGGTGTGATCTTCCTAGGCATATGGATGAAGTTACAGGATCCTGAATGGAAGAAATTTTAAGAGACTGTTTGAGATACTGCAGTGAGAACAATCATTCTAAATTAGCTTGATTAGTTCAAATCCTATGCCAGTGAAAAAAGACCAATATTTAGAAATTGATAAATTGAATCAGGTTATTAAAGTTTCTGTGTAACATTTGCTGACAAGAGTGTTATAAATGAAAAATGCTCCAATTTATTAATTGAAAGAAATTTATTAAAAAAAGGTCTATACAGAATTTTAGAGAGTAACGACAAAAAAACACTATCAAAAAGAAAAAAAAGGTCAGTGCCGAGCCCAGGTGTCAGCACTCGGTGAGACACAGGTTTGCCCGCTGCAGCAGAGGGTCCCTGTGCTCCACACCGACTGTCCTGTCTGAGCGATTTTTTATACGTTTTTTTTTTGCCTGAGGCTGAGTCCCTTTTCTTCTGTTTCAGACTACATGTACTCACGAGGAGTTCTTTCTCTGTGGCAAGTTGAACAAAACATGTCCAGAAAGTGATGAACACCTGTGATCATGTTCCCGGAATCTGGCATCGAGATGTATATCTCTGATGGCCCTGGTTAACTCAATCTCTGGATATTTATCACATATTCATCACCCCAGCGTCCTCGGATCACCTTGATGGACGATCTATCTCCGAGCTGGCCACACTTATTTTATTGTAAATGAAGTCCTTCCTCCTTTGTCCAGGTGGTTTTGACATTATGCTGCAGTCTCTTGTAAGAGTATATTTTAACAGTACATAAAAATATATATGACAATTTTATTTGCATGAAATATCATATACACATATAACAAAGTTTAAAACACAGGATGGAAGGAAGAATCACATTTATTCCTTCCACATGCATAAAATGAACAAAAATCTTAAGAAGCTGTAAGAGCTTTTATGATGTGAAGGGACAGCAGAACTATAATACTTAAAAGACAGATGTTATGGATGTGCATTTCTAGTGTAAGAATTTAATTTATTATAGTTCAGCACAGCAAGGGCAGATAAGTTCATTAAAGAAGTACAGCACAAATAAAATTGTGTAGGCTACTGGAAACAGCTGTTGCAGTACTGCCAAACAGTGAATATTAAAATGAAAGCTGAAATATTACAGGGAATGAAATATCATGTCACTTCTATAATAAAGTACTTTTTAAAAAGATAAAATGTTTTGGGAAGTTAAGAGGTGTGATACCTGGCAACTTCTGTAACTACACTATGTGTGCAGGAATTGTCAAAGGATTCCATGAGGGCAATAATGCTCAGTCGGGGATTAAACACTGCAAGTATTTTTTCCTTCACTTAAAACAGCATTCATATGCACACACAACTTTTGGGAAGTTACGTGGTGCTTTTGTCTGGGATAGAGTAAATTTTCTTCACAGTAGCTAGTATGAGGCTGTGTTTCACATTTGTGCCAGAAACACCATGTGTGGTAACAGATGCATTTAGTATGTGTATAGTTAATGCTGAGGAGTGCTTACAAGGATTCAAAGCCTTCTCCGTTGCCCATGTTCTCATGCTCATGCTTGGCTTCCTGCCTCTCACCATTAGTAGCCTGTGGGTCCACAAAGAGCTGGGATGGGACGCAGCTAGGACAACTGACCCTAACTGCCCACAGGGATATTCCCTATCATGTGGTGCCATGCTTGGCATATAAATCTGTCCAAAGCAGTAAGAAGGGAGGATATTTGGAGTGATGGTGTTTGTCTTGCCCAGTCATCGTCATGTGTGATGGGTCCCTGTTTTCCTGGAGATGGCTGAACAACTACCTGTACGTGGGAAACAGTGAATTAATTCCTTGTTTTGCTTTGCCTGTGTGTGGCTTTTGCTTTCCCTATTAAAGTAGTTTATCATTTACCTCAATCCACAATTTTTCTGGCTTTTAATCTTCCAGTTCTCTTCCTGATCTTACTGGTGGGGTAGGGAGTGAGTGTCTGCGTGGAGCTTGGTGGCTGGCTGGGATTAAACCATGAGAATGCTAAAAAGCTTAAGCCACAGCACAATTTTTCTATTTTATGTGCTTGACATACAGCATGGTAGGTCTCTGTTGCTCTTGAGGATTAAGATTACATGTAGCAATCATCCATATTTTTCACCACTGAAACCCGATTGTAATTCTAACTACCCCAAACTCACGCATCTTTCTGTAAATTCTGACATATCAAAGACATCTTTCTCTCTTGTTTTATGTTCATCACCTAAATCTTAGAATTACAGGTTACTAAGTTATTTGTTGGGTTGAACTAACAGCTAATGATTTTTTTTTTTAAAGTAACAAATCATAGCTGGAAAAATGTCCTAGAGCTTTTACATTTAAAAAAAAAAAAATAAAAAAAAATCTGCACTTACTGTTTGGTTTATAAGACTGTATTTGAATAAGGTTGGGAAAACCAATACCAGCACTTGTGAATATGTGTCCATTTCTGATTAAAGTTGATGGAAAACTTCAGGACAATTGTACAAGATGAACTTGGCATCACAGTAATGAAAGACTTTTTTCTGAACAAGAACAACAGCTCTCTGCACTGTCCTAAGACTTCATCAAGTATGATGCTAGGGAAGTCGAGTTTAATTGCTGGAAGAGAGGAGTTCTGAAGGTGAATCTGTGCTCCACAGGGTAAGCAAGGAGTTACACATTACTGTGAATGACCGACAGTTACATTCCTGAGGCCTGCCCTATATACCAACACACTGCAAAATACTTAGCATGAGAACAGGGCAATTATCAATGGGCCTAAATTGCAAGATCACAGTTGAATGTCACCAAGATCCTTCTTAACAGGACTAACAGCACAGGCCTATTGAGGATTTTTGGCAAAAGTAATTCAATGTCTACTGAGACAAGGAAATGAAGCATGAGCAAATGACTTATGAAAGTTTCTGGAAGCTATATTCCTTCCAATTCTTTTTTCTTCAAGGACTTCTAGAATGTTCTGGAATGTGTTGACTTTATCTAAAAAAATTTTTTGAACAAGTAATACTCCAAGATCTGTCAGAACCTCCAATACTTATCCTTTGCATCTTCTCTCCTCTCTATTTATGACTGTAAAACAAGTTAACAAACTTTTAAAGTTGTTTTTATCTATTCAAATATAAACAAGGTAATATTTAAAGCCTTAGACCCTTAGTGGCCTAAACTATATTCAAATTTCAAGGTTTTTAAAATTTGACTATCTCCTGACTGGAGAACTAGAAAAGAGCCTGAAGATCTTTTCTTTTGCACCGGTGATGGCACAAAGTTTATTGTACAGCATTTATAAGTTTGGGGTTTCTTTTTAACAATTCCGTGACAGCTCTTGCTCTTGCTCTCAAGTGAGAGCAGGGTTCTGATTTCCCCGTTTCTTGCATGGACACACATGACAATGAAAGCAGGATGCCGGAGTGTGACGAGCAGGGTAACCTCATACACGAGTGGCGACAGTGCCGAACAAGAGGTGGGGCAGCTGCCAGCCGAAGGGGCCACAAGACGGGCTCAGCATTTCCGTGAAACTGCCAGGCGCGATCCGCCCGGCGACGAAGGCTGCTGGCATCTGGGGACTGCTACCCAGCAGAGGATGGAAGAGAGCTACAGTTCCAGGCTCCCCGCGACTGCGGTCTGACACTGACTCGGCCGCCGCTGGGCACAGGGTAATCCCTGGAGGCCAGCCCTTCACATATTAAACAGGTACCTTTGTCCCTATAAGGAGAGGCTTGAGGCGGGAAGGGCGCAGCTAAACCGGGGCGGGCGCGCCGCGGCCTCCTCCGATCGCGGTCCCAGAGTTACGAAGGCAGCAGCAGCGTCCGGGCTCGGCCTCCTCTCACCGGACCGCTCCGGTCGCTGCCGCCAGCGTGGCCCCGCCCCCGCACTGCCCCGCCTCGCCGTCATTGGCTGCCGGCTCTGCCCACCAGCGAGCCCCGCCCTCTCTCCCAGCCTGACGTTGGCTTCCCTCCCCTAGAGTGGCCGGCGCGCCCTGTCAATCACCCGCGCGAGGGGCGCGCGGCACGGCCCGCTCGCCCGGGCGCCTGTGCCGCGGTGGGAAGGGGCGGGCGCTCGGGGCCGCCGCCGCCGCTTCCCCTCCGCCTCAGAGTGCCGCCCCGGCCGGCGCCGCTTCGGAGCCCCGTGCCAGGGGCGGGGCGGGAAGCAGTGGCCGGAGGTGAAGGGCCGAACGCCGAGCTTGTGCTCCGTTCTCCTGGGCTCTCCGGTAGGTTGCTGTCCCCGGCCGCCTCTCGGTGCGGCGGCGGTCGCAGCAGTCGCAGCACCTCCGTGGGCCGAGGTCTTGGACTGCCTCCCTCCCCCTTTCCCTGGCGGCTGTGAGGCGCTCGGGGCCGCCCGGACCAGGGGAGAGAGTGTCGGCGCCTGTGCGGGGCCGTGCCCTGGGCGGATGCGGGGAGCCGGGCGGAGCGCACGCCACGAGCGGTTGCGGTGCCGGCGGAGCTCGGCCGGCGCTGGGGGGGCCCCTCGCCTCCCTGTGGCTGCGCTCCCCCGTGGCAAAAGCCGTCGCTGTGAGAGCTCCGAGTGCCCTCTCCTGCAGGAGTTGCTTACGGCGGTGGAGTTACCTGTCTGGCGGCCGGTGTCCGTGCTGCTGGCGGTGCTTGGTCCAACGGAGCACCATGCTGGGTTTGTAGGAACAAATCAATTTGTTTTACTGGTCTGTAGAAGCAGGTTGTTGGAGTGCGATTGTGTTGGGTTAGCAGATTAGCGGATTAGAGGCGAACTGAGCTGCCAGTGCTCTTTTTTTGTTGCCTTTAACTTTGCTTTTTAGGTTGTTATTTATAGGCACGCTCTGAATGTAGTGGTTTTAAGTTCGATGAATTAAAATATTTAAAAGTGATATTTCAGTGATTCACATGGAAGTCGGGCATTATTTTCAAGCATTCTTGTTCATTTTACTGGTACACCCTTAGTGAGTGTTGGGGTCACATGCAGTTTGTAAAAATAAATTGGAATATAATCGAAGATTTTTTTTTTCTTACTAAATTTTGTGGTTAAGATAATTTGTAAGTATATACATAGTTAGAAATAGATACTGTGCATGTCCTTAAGCATGATTATAAGTGAAGCACACTGTTAAGCATATTAAGCCTTGTTGTCTGGTTTATGACTGCTTGTAAGGATAAACAACTTACCTGCTCTTTAGTCTCACAACTCTTCTGAACCCTCTTGTCTAGTGAATGCATTTTATCCCGAGCTGCATTAGGATATTAAAATCCAAGATGGGAGTAATTAAATTTTGCTTTAAAGGGAAAAGATGAGATAGGAGTTTCTGGGCTAACTATATTTTAGGAGATGTCTTCTCTCAACCACAATAGCCTTTAGTCAATTTCTTTTTAATGGAGGCGTTTCAACAGTTAAACAGTATTTGCAGTGAAAAAAAGTGGTATTTTGTTGTGCTGGCCTGAAATGGAAAAATTAACTGGCAAACGGTGGATTGTTTACATCAGCTGAGAATGACTTTCAGCTAATGAAAGTAATCTTTTTCTCTTGCCACTCTGCATCAAATAGATGTATTGGCTTATAAAATGTAAATGCATTTCACAAGCTAGAGTACTAGTTCTTATACATCACACTTTCTGTAGAGCTTTTTTTTCTTCTCTGTAATCAAGATAATATATTCAAGATTAGTTAAGAGGATTGACATCTGACAGGCCATGTCTTAACCCTTCTGAAGTTATTCTTCCCCTAAAGAACAAAAACTTCCCCTAAAGTTACAAGAGTAACTGGATCTATGAAAAGTTTTTCCCTTGCCCAGCTGTTACTTATGTACAAGTAACAAGGCTGAATTTACGTCCCGTTACAAATTTTCAATTTTTAATAGTCTCATAATTAAATTAATTGCATTATTAAAGCTCATGCATTGTATCAAATTTTAGTGTCCCTGCTGTATCCACGAAGTTTCTCCTATGGAAATAGAATTGTTCTTGGTTCACTAGTTACTTTGCTAAGTAGCTAAGATTAGAAGTATCGAAGTTGCATGTATTTCTAACATTTTTACTCTTGTCTTTAAAATTTGTTTAAAAAGGATTAGGAAGTCTTCTGATGTTTAAGAATAATTTAGTTTAGTTATGCCTTTTAGACAACAATAAATGGAACATGAGGAATAGGGAAGTGACAGTGGTTACTTTTCTCCAGTATCTTCTGATTACAAAAAAGAGCTTGCTGAAGAACAGGGGACTCATCAGCTCTATTAACTGTCTTTATCTAACTTTTATCCGGCTGAACTTTTCTTTCAGCCTTTTGTAAACAAAATATATATTTAATCTTGTTCCTCAGGCTTTTCTTTTTACTTTTTGGTGGGTTTTTTTTGAGATGTTCTACATAAAAGTAATAATGTAACTAAAAGCACACATAAACCACAAGAATAACAAAGTTTTAAGGGAGTTTGGCATAGTTTCTTCACAGTTTAAGCTCACTAATTCAACTGCAAATGAATATTAAGAGTTCTCAGTCTGTGCTTAATACCTGGCGATGCTTAAGGGAAGAATGCGACAATCCTTTTCAGCTGTAGTATGTGTTAAAATGGTCCAAAAATTATCATGATACTTGGCAGTCATTTAATAATGTAAATGGAATAGTATGTTCCCAGTGTACACTGGACCTTTAACACTCTTTAAAAAGCGTTTTGAGACTTCTGTGTAATTGGTTTCTCATATCTATTAAAAGGTAAAAAAGTAGCTTTGAAGTAATTGTTGTATATTTTCTGACAATCCTTAATTTTTTTTATGCTATGCAGGCATTTTAATGCTTCCTCAACACTGCTGCAGAAGCAGTGCAATGAGATCAAGCCTCATGCTGCTGTGCTTGTTTTTTTAAGTGTAATTCTGAGTAGCCTTCTAGACATTGTCACTGGAGTTCTGGAGGTTTGTGAGCTACATCTAAAACAGCTGGGTGAAGAAAAACGTGTGTGTTTAAGCTAAACAGTTGCTTAAGTAAAAGCAGACTAGTGCGAAGGTAGTTAAAAGCTAGGGTGATGATCACAGATAAAGACAGTGACTGTCCCTCCCTGTGATCTTAGGCAAGCCACTTGTAATATAATGTCTCCTCTTTGGCATAGGGAGGATGTAGAAGAGACATCACACACCAATCCATGCTGTGGAATTGGTTTGGATTGTGGTTACTTAGGAAGCTTTCTGAAAACAGTACTTTCAGAGGCAGTTCTGAAACTCTTAGTAGTAAAGTATGGAATTCTTTATAACAGGTAAGATTTAGCCCACCTGTTATATTTAGTTACAGTGTTTTATAGATGTGTTTATAGATGTGTTCATAGATGTTTTACAGTGTGCCCTGGTGGCCAAGAGGGCCAATGGCATCCTGGCCTGGATCAGGAATGGGGTGGCCAGCAGGAGCAGGGAGGTCATTCTTCCCCTGTACTCAGCACTGGTGAGGCCACACCTTGAGTATTGTGTCCAGTTCTGAGCCCCTCAGTTTAGGAATGACATTGAGATGCTTGAGCGTGTCCAGAGGAGAGCAACAAGGCTGGTGAGGGGCTTGGAGCACAAGCCATATGAAGAACAACTGAGGGAGCTGGGGTTGTTTAGCCTGGAGAAGAGGAGACTCAGAGGTGACCTTATCACTCTCTACAACTTCTGAAGGATGGCTGTGGTCAGCTGGGGGTTGGTCTCTTTTCTTCAGGCAACAACAAACCAAGAGGACACAGTCTCAAGCTGCGACAAGGGCTGGATATCAGGAAAAAGTTTTTCACAGAAAGAGTGAAAAAGTACTGGAATGGCTTGCCCAGGGAGGTGGTGGAGTCACCATCCCTAGAGGTGTTTAAAAAAAGACTGGATGTGGCACTAGTTGAGGTATTAGAGATGGGTTGTACTCAATGATCTTGAAGGTCTCTTCCAACCTAAAAATTCTGTGATTCTGTGATATATTCATAACTTTGAACTTACTAAAAGGTTTCTTTCTAACAAAAGGGGCAGAAAATATTTATATATTAAATATATGGTAAAAATATACATATTTGTGGTAAATATACAACATTAAATGTACAACAATTTTAGAATATTTCAGATGTGTTTACAAGTGTATTCTTCTAGGATGTTTATTGAACTGCGTGTTCCTTATCTCTTCCAGAGAACATATTTAACATCTACGCTTCCCTCTGTTCGCCACTTCCTTTATCTGGTGTTTTAAATTTAAGATAGATTAAAATCCCCATTTGGCTGTTCAAAGAAGAGTATTCAGTACAAAATAAGTATATTCTCTATGTATGTAAAGTGAAAACAGTTATTTTGCCATTTGTGTCTGGTATGCCTTGTGCTGTGGAGTTAGGAATGGGAGGAGACATACTGATCAATCAGAACTGTCTTTGCCCAAATGTTTACTCAGATAATGGTAGGTCATAGAAGCCCATGACACACACAAGTAAGATTTGCATATTCAAGTAAATTTATTACTTAATTTGACTTTGTGTGTGACATCATTAATATGACTACAGACATTTTTTCCTATGCTTTAGGATCTTCTCTGTAAGCTTACTAGCCAGCATAACTTTTAATATACCAAGACTTTATAGTAGCTGTTTTACTTAACTTAGCAATTTGATGTCATTAAGTTAAGTAAATTTAATGTCATTTTCATGTAAATGATTTTATTTTCCTCCAGGTTCCCTGGGTGGTAATTTATATTCTTCATCAATCATGTGTTTCCAAAGACGTTGTTTTTGATTAAGGCAGGATGTAGACTACAACAGTGGAGGATGATGTCCTTCTCAGGAGGCGAAAAACCCCAGATGTTTTATGACAAGTGGAGCTTAGATTTCAGTTTGTAGTATGTGGTTTGTCACTTCTCGTACTCTGCAATTAGTCATTGCGTAATTTGTGAGTTGCCATGCTCTTTATTCAATAAACCCTGTGCCATAACAGAGTGTAGATGGAACAGCAGAAGCAGAGTTGAAGGTGGTGTTTGAGTGACAGTTTATGTATGAAGGTCACTGAGGTATGGTGTCCTTGAAGGGGTGCACTTGATGGGCTATGAAACACCAATCGTTGTGGCTGTGCTGCTGGCCTTTGGAAAGGCCCTTCTCTCAAATATGTTCTCCTTCTCCATTTCTGGCTGTGCAATTTTGTAGCTCCACTCTTGTTCCTCATCCTGTCTCTTGAATCCTCCACTAGGTTGATTCAGCTTCTGTTCAGTAGTGAGTTACTGAGTTTGTGAGCTTTCTGATACTCTGAGTGAGCAATGTCTTTACTGAGGTGTGAGAGTGCTGGGGCTGGTGACCAACGGGAGCTGTAGGTAGTGTGCCACATGCAGTAGGAGGAGAGCCATTGTACTAACCCATCAAAGTTGTCTAAGTGCATCTTGTCTTTTACATTTTCCAAATTTCAGGCTGTGGTTCTGTTGTTCCCATAAAACTGTTCTTTTTGGTTCCATTTGTCTTTGAGCTTGAGGTGCTTATTACCTAGTGAGTGTTGGATCTGTTAAATTTTTAAAGCTGCATTTTTGTAGAAAATGCTTTAAAAGCATGGGCTTCTTGGCAGGTTTCCTTCGTGATGCTAGAAGGTGTGATTTAGTCTAGGCTGCAGATATGTGCAGATAGGACACATATCTGCAGCCTAGAAGAAAGTACTATTTAAAAGCTGTATTGTTATGTGTAGAAGATTCCTGTGAATATCTTTCTGTATTTAAGGGACATTTTTTGTCTTTATATTTGAACCTAAATAAAGTAGTTAACATGACTGTTAGCATATTTCAACAGGTTTTAATGTAAAGATATAAAACAGTCTTCAGAGGTATTCAGTGTTGCTTTAGATGAGTTCTGCTAGCTTATAATGAAGAGCATATTGAATTTCATGTAGTATTGATATTTTTGATGTCAGTTTAAATGTAAATAATGTCCTTAAAAATACAGCTTTCTTAAATCTTAAATAATTGTGCAGTAATCTTGGGATGATGAAGTAATACTATAGCGGCTAAAGTCGGGGATGTGATTTCTTTAAGGGTTTTGGGAGACATGTTGCACTTCTAACATTGACCACTAGTATTTTCTTAGTTGCACCTTGCAAATGCTTTCTTCTTACTGAACAGAGAAGTTCAGTATAGAATGTTTTTTACTTTCTGTGGAAGAAAACCACAGTTGGCACTCATTCATTGCTTGCAGTGTTCCAGGAGCAGGTTGCTCAGTGTATCAGGTTATTAAAGTTTCTGTGTAACATTTGCTGATGGCAGGCTGAGGCATCTCTAAATCTGGAGGGGGAAAAAAAACCAAAAAAACCACCCCCCCAAAAAACCCACCTTGAATTTATGGTTAACAGTAAAGAGGGCGGGCAGTAATGATGAAACTTGAATTCATGGTTAACAGTAAAGAAGGAGGGCAGACTTTTTCCAACAGACAAGAGGAAGACAGAATAACTAAATTTGCTCTTAAGCTTTTCTTAGACTGAGAGATATGTCTTTACAGAAGTGATTGTTGTTGCTTTTAATTTTTCCAACAGCATTCACTATTCTTTGTTTTGATGTAAAAAACTGTGAGACCTTAAAATAAATTCAGTTGATTGTACTTCAGATTTTCCCCGAGAAAGTCTGTTTTTTAAGGAAATGTGATATTTTTGATCTGCAGCTTTCTCATCTGCTGTCTGTAGAAATGTGAAATTTTTAGGGCAGTTTTAACCAAGCTTAGATTGTAATGCCTGTGAAGATAAGTTCCCATAAACTTCATAAAAACCAATTTAGATAGCAGATATTTATTAACCATTACCATGGTGAAGGAAGGATGTTGTATGCTTTGTGTGGTAGTAGCTTGAGAGCTGTTTGACTTGCAGCTTCCCTGTAGTACTAGGGAAGCAATAGAAATCTCTCTTCACTGAGCAAAAAGGGAACATTTTAATATGGGAAGAGAGAAGGGGTTTTGTGAAGAAAGAGAGCTGAAGATGTGTTGGAGGGTGGCCTGGTAATTCTGTGGAAATGTGGAAGATATCCAGCAAGGTGAAATTACTACACTGGGGCTATGTGGGTATTGAACGCTAATCTGTAGACAGCTAAGTTTAGCTAACTTTGACACTTTTGAGGAATGATTCTATCTTAATCTTCCTAAGTAGTACGTCAAGAGTTTACTACACACAAGTGCCCTCATCAACATACTGACATTTTCTCATTTTAGTGCTTGAGAATTTTTTGATTTAAAATCAATGTAGTTAAGTAACTGCCATCAGACTTTGATAAAACTGATGTCTGGAGCATCAGATTTTGTTCTCAGAACTTTTAATTTACATCAGATGATTTCGTATTCAGTGTTGTTTGAATTCGTGTAAAACACTGGGTGACTTGTTCCGTAGGAAGGCATTGGTTTAAATATGTTTTGTATTACATCACTTATGATGAATCCAAGATCATAAATGTGGCTAGTGTTTTTCCTTAAATTAGTTTCACTGTGCATCTTATGCTTTCAATATGAAGGTGTCAAGCATAATTCCATTTGGTGTGGTGTCTGAGACTTTATGTATACAGTTTTATTCCATATTAAACTTATAACACAAGAAAAAAGCTTTACAACCTTTTGAAGACTATAGAACTGTACTTTCAATTTAACAAAATGTTTTAGGTATACATTGCAGTGAAAGCTGTGTGAGTGAGAGATTTGCAAGTAGTATGTTGTAGTAAAATACTTGTAACTGCTGTAGAAGGTACTGTCTAGTTTATGGAGACTATTAACACAGCAGAATCTTTTGGTTGCCATGTAGTTTGTTATTATTAGAAAGCCTTGACAGATTCGTAGCTGCAAAACTCAGTCTGGAGATATTCTCCTGTACTGTGAGTTATCCCTTTCCTTACATGTAGAGTTATTAAATTCGAACTGGTCTCCTGTCTTAAATTCTTGAAGTAGGATCTGACCATGTAATTAAAGCTAAGTGACAGAAGGAATTGTGTAAGAGAACTAAAAATACTTTTAATTTTGAAAACTGATCTTCACAATCACTGTGGAATTCTAGAGCAACTTATGTATTTCAGCCTATGCAAAATCTAACCTGAAAACAGAAGTTGTGTCTTTTGGACTCTCAGAAATGTTTTGAGTTTTTTTTTCATGTGGCACTGGGGTGCTTCACCATGGTACTTAATTTTGTCTTCAGATGTAGTTACAGTTGAAGATGAGATGCAGTACTCTGTGCCTTGTTTTCTAATTTTTAGACATATTAACTTCACAGTTTCTTTGGTTTAGCCTTAGGCTAATCTGAACCTTTCTGTTGTTGAACCTTCTGTTGCTGTAACAGTTGTGTGCCATGGTACAATTATTCATGCAGAAAATTGAAACCTCCATTATGTAGTATTAGCCAGCTCAGCACTAGCTTTCTGTCAGCTGTAGACAGTATAGCCCATTTAAGTCTATATGGTTGTGGTGGTGGAAAAGTGAAGAAACAAATGATTGAAATACTGCTTAACCATCAGTTTTGTCTTTTCTGTGCTCTTTTTAGTAAATCAGTTTTATTAGTGGCATTATTAGACTTCTAAAAAATATTCCCTGTGTTATGGCTCTCCTTTCTGAAAACTGACTTTCAGCTTTTACTCTGAAATGGTGATTATATAAAAGCTCAAGAAGAATTCATGTACAGAAGTTTTAACCAAGTAACTGCATGCACTTGCGTGGAATAGTAAAGTGAACTTGGTAGGATTTTGTGATGAAACCGTATGATGAAGTGTAATTCGTAGATTAGGACCAAACTTGCCTTCTAGATCAATGAGAGAATAAAAACATAGCCATCTCAGCTGATGTTTGTTTAGAGTTAACAGAGATTAAGAGATTGCTTGGAGATCGTAATTGCTACATAGTTAGTCCAGGTTGTCATTTGTGGAAAAATTGTATTGAGTTAGGGTGATCCCCAGTACTGTACATGTCTTCTGATGTGACAGCATTTTGTCCAGAACTGGCAGTTGGTGGTGCAGAAGGATACATTATTGTTCATTAGGTAGTAGACTTTCAAATGACAAAATTAAGTGTACGAAACAGATACTGAATTTTGGATATTGGCAGCCCTCATATTTTTTCATGTGACATTAAACTTTGGTACAAGAAAAATTACACTAGTTTAACTAGAATAGACTTCTTTAACAAGCTTCAATAAAGATGAGGTAGGTTTTTGGTTAGTTCTTATACAGATGAGTGGTTGATTAAATTCATTAATAAAGCTGTTAGATTTTGTGCATTAAAGGAGGATTATATTTGGCCATATGTGGTTTGTTGATGAACTTTCCCTTGGGAAATGCCTATATACATGAAAATTGAAATGCTTATTCTAGAATCTCAAATTAATTGTTTTTGTTGAAAATAGTGTGTGGCAGTTGATATGGTAAGAGAAAAAAGTAATTTTTTATTTAATATATTTACTGCTGGAGATGAAAACAAGACCTTTTAGAAGGTTTGGTTATGTAAATTTTCCTTCATAAGAAAGATACTTGGATTTACTGTGACACTTTCAATTAGGCTGCTTCTTTGAGTGCATCTCATTCATGTGTTTGTAGATTGAGACTTTGTGTATGTAGATTTACATTCAGTTACTTAAAACCTTGTTTTCTAAGGAAGATCGTACATATCTGTAAGAGTAAGCAAATACACATCTTAAAGCAATCGTATTTTTTAGGAAGGCTGATAGTCTAATTTGTACACCAAAATTAATAAATTCTGTTCTTGGTTTTGCAAAACCTAGCTTAGTCTAGGATAGATTGGTGTTACAGAAGGCAGATGTAGAAAAAGACTGAATGCTGTGAGAACAGTACTATTGTCTGAATTTTAGAAAGTGAAAATAAGAATCTATGACAAACTGAGACTTTAAGTAAAAAAAGGAATGATAATGTAGAAGGTGCTTGAGATACAAACTTTGTATTGTTGGAAGTTCTGGTAAAGCAAACAAAATTTATGTGCACTGTGGTCTGTTAGTTGCTTTGGAGTGCTGAAGAGCATGAATCAAAATAAGTGTTTTGAGACCATGCGCACTGAGAAATAAACTGCACTGTTAAGCTCCTGCATGATCTGTTATTAAGAGATTTAATTTGCCTTTGAAATTAGGTTATTATATTTGCCTTCTTAAATAAACACCCATGTCTTCTGAAGTGTGAAGAATTTTATGTGATCAAGAAGTAGCAGTTGCTTTGTGTGTTCTCCCTCTTGGCTGATGGAACTCTAGAAAGGATTTCAAACATTGGTATATTATGTACTTTTTCTCTGTGAAGGAAATGTAGCAAATGTGAGATCTGTAGTTCAGTATTTTGAAAGGCAAAGTGGCAGGAAAAGGATGTGGCAGTGGTGTTGATGGCTTGAATGTTGATCCTGGTGAAGATCTTATTTAGGTGCATTGTCGCTTCTCGTATATCCATGTGTTTCTTATTTTATTATTGTGGAGCCAGTGATCCTCCGATGTGAAGCTGCAAGAGACCATCCTTGTTTCTTGGATTAGTTCACATCTGCTACAAAATATTAGGTGTTTTAGGGAAAAGATGCTGTTTCAGAGTATTTGCCTATTTTTTTACAGTGCTTCCAAGGTAGTTTACCTAATTGAAGTCAGAATAAGTACCTAAGGAATGGGAGAATAAAATAGTCTTTGGTGAATTAACTACCTTTTGAAAATACGAAGAGCAGATAGAGCCAAGCTATATTTTGTTTTTATGTTAAAATTTTTTTAAAAAGCTATAAAATCATATGCCATTTTGCTTGGAATTCCCCAGGTATATGAAGTAGATTAAATTGTTGAAAGCAAAATGAGTTATTGATGGGTAAGTTTTCTTTATGTTAGGGTCACATATAAAGAGCACCATCTACGACTTATAAAATGATTCAGTAATGAGCAAATTTCATACAGGTTGTTGATAGGTGGGGAGAGAAATAGTGTCAGGAGAAATTTATTTGGAAATGTTCTTTGTTTTTCAAAGCTGATATCATGAGTATGTACCATCTGTGGAAGTTTTATGTACTGAATATTTCAGCACACTCATTTTTTCTAGTTTTGGCTAAAGTGCTACTGATTTTGCATATTTTTTCAGCTTCGGAAATCTGGAAAATTATGACATAATAATTTAGTTATATTTATTTAAATTATGCAATGAATTATTTAACAACTTTTTATTTTAGAGTGTAATGGGTTTAATTTATTAATCCTGGGTGGAAAGACCAATTAAGGTAGGGGTTTTAGTGTTAATATTTTTGTGGGAGGGAGAGATTAGGAGAAAAATAAACAAAGCAGGCTTAAGCTTAAAAATGAACAAAAAATAGTTTTATTAACACATACTAAAAGAATAGAAAAAAAAAGTTGAAAAAAAACTTAAAACAGAATGAAACTTCAAAACTTCAAAAACAACACGCTTCTTTCCTCTTACAAACTATTAACTTTCTTATTGAACAACATAGAAAGACACAACTTAGAATTTTTAGTCAGTTTCACTACTTAGACATAACTACACATTATTTTAGAAGAAGAGTCCTTCTGAGATCTTTTATGAAGATTTTTGCTACAAGACAAAAGAGTCTAGTCTTTTTTAATGTCACACGCACATCTGCTGCCGCCCGGAATTTTCGCAGACTGTGATGCTCTATCCGCAGAGCTTCGCAGTGTATCTGGGGTATTATTTACGAATACTTCTTCTGATCTAAAATTATCTTTGTCTCAAAAGGCTGAGACCTCCTTTTTGACCCAGGAGAGGGGCTTTCAAAGTTCCCAAATAAATCTCTATTACACCAGTCCTTAATTTTGATTAGAATAGCATTCTACCCAAATAATACTAAGATGCTGCAAAGAACAGTTCATTTCTTCATAATTTACCTTAGAAAAGTCTGGTTAAAAATGCCCACTTCTTCAATCCTATTCCAATATTTTTAGTTCTTTCACTTCTCACCTAACTGACTTCATGCAGTGTCTGTTCCATGTACCTTCTGTTTTTCTTTCTTCTTTCTCTTGAGGAAGAATTGTGCTTTAAAAGTTCCATGTTGCTAAGAAAGGGTTAAATCTGCTCAGGCTTGCAAAGGCCACGTGCACACACCGGGCTGCAGGGCTGAAGAAAAAATGCAAGGCCGTGCTGATAAAGGAAGCTGGTAAAGGTCCTTTTTTCCACCCCTCGGTCTCATCTAAGGCGGTCCAGCTCAGAGTTGTTACGGAGCTGCAGGCTTGCTTTTCTCTGCTGCCAGCCGTGATTAAGCTGGGCCATGTTTTGGCCCTTTCTGCCGCGGTCTGAGCACACGGCCCCACGCTGCCGAGCTGCAGCCGCCCCTCTCCCCTGCCCGCAAGCAAGGGAAAGGGGCTCAGCCGGCCCAGGCTCTCCCTGTGCGGGCAGCGGCCCTCAGAGCCCCGGCCAGGCCCGGCCCGGCCGCCCAAAAGGGCAGCAAGGCCCGACCCAAGGCCGCCCGCTACCCCCCCGATGTTACCTCATTGCTGATTCTAAAATGAGAGACCGCGCAATCAGCAGCAGATTAGTTTTAAATGTTCCTTCC
Source organism: Hirundo rustica (assembly GCF_015227805.2). Lineage (NCBI taxonomy): Eukaryota > Metazoa > Chordata > Aves > Passeriformes > Hirundinidae > Hirundo > Hirundo rustica. The sequence continues at coordinate 61,102,253 of NC_053488.1, read as the reverse complement.
AAAGTCGCACTGACACCTCTCACTGGTCAACTCAGCTGCCAATATCCCAGCCCGCCCCCTGATAGGTCCCTGTCCTCCTCCCCTCAACCTATGCTATGGTTAGGGCAGGGAAAAACATTTTACATTTCTCTATATCCAGAAAACAAAATTGTGCCAACCCATGATATAGAGTTTGCTAAGGAAAATATTATACAAAAAATGAAGCTATAGACATATTTATTTGTAGCATAAATTATTGGAATAGCAACACAACTCCTTTGGGTCACATGAAAGTCAGGTGAAGGCCTGAATTTCTCTTATCAGACTAAAGTGAAAATAATGAAATCCACTCCTTAGTCATTAAATGTTTATTTTTTATTTTAAATAAACAATCTAACTAAATTATATATAATTTTAGAGATAGTTTGCAATTCCAATTCTTTCTGGAAACTTTTTCACAGTTATAAACTGCTGTCCTAAACTTTCAAGGGATCTTCTATTATGAGCCTGTTTGCTGTGGATTTGGAATTTCATCGATTTCCTCTGTTGCATGGAGATGTATATATAAAAGTGAATGAAAATGATGCAGTAATAACTAACCTAGAAAGAATCAGCTTGAGCTTTCCATGAGGTATAATAACAGAAATAGGTGATGAAATATTTAAATTTTGTATTATGGTCTCACAATTAAGCTATTACTTGGTTTCAGATTTGTAGTATGAATTTCAGATTTTCTACTCCTAAGTATTTCTAAAGAGTTTTGTTGGGTAGAATTTTGTATTATTTTTTTCTGCCATACAAATGTATTTGTAACATTGAAATGGTCTTTGGGAAGTGAATGTGACTGTTGTCAATCTCAGTTGAAGACTGTAATAGGTGAAGTATCCCATAAAAAATGACATGAAAGTAGTTAGAGAAAGTCTTTTGGAAATCTGTGGAAGAGGCACTAGAAACTTCCTCTGCACTTTTCTAGAAGATGTGAGGAGAAGCTGTGTTGCTAAATTACTGTCATTGCCAAAAATCATGAGCCCTTGGGATTAGAAGTATGTGAACAGACACTTGAGAGGTGAGAAACTGCAGAGGTATGAAAATGCCAAAAGGCTGAGTGAATTTCAAATGCTTTGTGCTGAAACCAGGACTGTTTCTTTACTATAATAAATGATCAAGCCCAATTTCATGAATCAAAATACAGAATTTTATTTCGAGACTTAAACTCAGTCTCTAACAGCCACAATTAAAAAGGAACAGCGTCAAATCCGGATTTCGGCACTGGGTGAACACAGAAACGGACTCTATGGCTCTGAATCTACCTTGTTCACATAGTATGTCTCGATCTGCTGGTTTTTTACAGTCTTTCGCTAAGGATGAGGAGTTGCTTCACTCCTCGTGTCCCTTTTTTGCTTCATCAGATATTCATGTCCATGTTTCCGGTCAGTTGAATAGGTTTCTTGGGGTGGAACAATGTCCTGATTGCTTTCTCCGGAGTGGTGTTCAGAGATGTAAAACCCGGCTGGAGCAGATAAGAGACCCATCTGGTGTTGATCGCTGTGTCATTAGCAGGTTCATCTCTGGGGGGGGAACACGTCTTATCTGGTCACTCCTTCTATTCACTGAGTAAACGAGTGTTCTGATGGTTTCCTGGCAGAAACCCCTCATTTCTCAATGCTCCGTGTCCCCCTCACATTCTGTTTCTCAAATCCCAAGTACATTTTATATTTTACAAAGTTTAATTCAGACTGAATTAACTTTATATTACATATCACATTTACCGTGTTTCATAAAATAATAAAATATCCTGTATTGGAAGGGGCCCACTAGAATCATTGAAGTCGAACTCCTGACCAGCACAGGATACCCCAAGAGTCACACCATGTGCCTGAGAGCATTGCTTAAACATTTCTTGAGCTCTGTCAGGTTGGTGCTGAGACCACTTCCCTGGGAAGCCTGTTCCAGTGCCCAAACACTCTCTGGATGAAGAACTTTTTTTGATATTCAGCCTAACACCTGACATAACTTCAGGTCACTCCCTCAGGTCCTGCTGCTGGTTGCAGCATCTCTGTAGTTCTTCTGTTTACCAGACCTTGCTTCTGGCACGTGGGAACTGACAGTGGTCAGAAATTAGATTTTAGGCTCCAGGCAGTAGCTTGAAGCCTGTGGGAAAAGCCAAGTACGTAACTCTCTCACTTTGACCTGGGAAATCATAAGGAGGAACCCAAAACTATCCTTGTAGCTATCTTCTTCCTGACACCTGGTGTTTTTCCATCTTGTTTATGGTAAAGATGTATACTGAGAGGCGTTGGTCTGAAACAGACAGTAATATTCATTGTACCGAAATGCTGTATAAAAGAGCTTGTCTTTCAGTATAATTTTGCTATAATGCCCTCCAAAGGAACCGGAGTTCTGTGTATTGTTATTTGAGCTGTCCCAAATGGCAATGATACCGGCACGCTTACATCTCACTTTTTTTCCTTGTTTCTGAGACAAGATTTCTGCTCAGCCAAGCTGGCCTTCTGCCTCCTCTGCATGACTTCTCACAGTTTGGAACGGACTGTTCCTGCGCTGCTGGGGGTTGATGCTTAAAAAATGACCAGATCTGATGGACCCCAGCATGTTTAAAAGCATTTTCTCAGAGCACCTTACTGGTTCCCTAAACAGCTGGAAGTCAGCTCTTGTCATGCCCAGGTCTGAAATTTTGCTGTCACTTTTCCTTCTGATAATGGAGATTTCAAACTCAGTCACTTTGTGGCCACCGGTCACTACTTTGTTTATGAGATCCTCCCTTTTAATAAGCAACAAATCAAGGGGGGCACCTTTTGTAGCTGGCTCCATTAGTAGCTGCATCATAAGGCTATCCAGATTCTGGTCTATTCTGGACCTATTTGTGTCAGCTGTGTGATGCTCCCAGTTAACATCTGCTAACAAGTTGATGTTCCCATGAGGACAAGAGCAGTTGTTTTGAAGGTATCCCTTAGTTCCTCACAGAGTAATTCTCTGTAATCATTGTCCTGGATAGGTGGCCTGTAGTCTGCTCCTGTGATGACATCCACATTATTTTTTTGTCCCTTAACCCTCACTCAGAGACTGTCAGCCTGCTATCGCTGGCTTCAGGCTACTTTCCAGCCCTTCCAGCTCTCCTGCCCTGCCTGTCCCTCCTGGAGAGCTTGTGGCCATCCAACATGGTACTCCAGTCAAGGGGCTTATCCTTCCAGGTTTCACTTACTCCGGTGATGATGTTCATGCTGTGTTTGTTGGTGTAGAAATATTTTGTTGGTATCATCCATTGTAGCTCACGCCTCATGGACCAGTTTAAGGATCTCACTAGCACTGAGTCCCTTGAGTTTTGGCATACCATCCCATTGCTTATCACTGTCAAACCTGTCTTTTTCCTTCTTCAATCTAGTTTAAACCCCTATCAGTATTTTTTATTTTCCTCTGTAGCTCTTTTGCTACTGTGTGCTTTTCTCAAAAATAGACAAAAATGTTAGTATAGTGATTTTAGCAGTAATGTATGATCTTGTAATTACAATGTGAAGGGTAATGCCTGTGTTACCTAAGGAGAGCGGTTATGGTTGCATGTTTCATTTCAGTTTGTCATTCCTGGGCAGGGGAATGTTCTATTTCGCTGCTTTAGTGTTCTCTTAATTAGTTGATTTAGGAGTAAATATTGAAAATGAAAGAGGTAGATAGTAAGTGTTTTCTTTTTTAAAGGTGACTTGCACACTTGGGTATGAGCATTGTCATGACAACACTTTGGAACATGTAAGCTTGCATATGATTACAGTGGTGTTCATGCTGCTGCTGTAGGATCAGGCATTTGAGAAATGTATGAATAAAGAAGATGCTTAAATGAACTACTCTTTTATTCTGCCTTATGTAGTGTTCTAGAGAGTTGTTGCTAGAGAATAAGGTTTTTATGTGGCATGTAGTCTTCAGTAGTGTTAATTGGGACATTTTCAAGCAGAGATTTAGAGAGGTGTAGATTTATAGCTCTAATGTAGGGATACTTTTGCAAGTGTTAGGTGTGTGACTTGTCAGTCAATTGAAACCCCATTGTGATTTTTTCTTACTCGTCTTTGCTGTGCCTCTCCTTACTTTTCACACAGTCTCTCTACAGTGCTTGGACAAGTATCAGATTACACAAAAACAAAACAAAAACAAAACAAAAAACAAAACCACACACAAAAAACCCCCCAAAAATACAACAAAAAAAAACCCCAAAAAACCCCCTCTGGTATCTATTGTTAATTTGGCAAGTCAGCTACTCTGAAGTTACTTGCTTACATCCGATCTTATTTTTTATCTTCAGTCTATACAGATGATAGATTTAGTTTATAATTAAGATCTAATTACTTTTTCTTCCATGTAATACCATTTTGACCTTTTAGTAGCTTCTTTTGCCTTCTTTGTCTTCATGCTTGAACACAGTCATTTCCCTCTTCTGATACTGCTTTGTCAACTTGGCTTTGATGGTGTGTTTGCCATTATCCTGATATTTAGTCTTTTTTTTTTTGCATTAAGAACAATTATTTAGATCCTAATGATATTCCCTGATGTTGGGCTGAAGTTTATGGTTTAAGTGTGCTCGTTTATGTAGGCAGAAATGAAAAAAATTAAAATTAAACAGAAAATCAAGCTGTTTTGCATGTTTTTTAGACAGATTGCCCATAACTATCATATAGCAAGAAAACTATTTTGAAGTTACTTAGAATGCTTACACTCTATTTCTTTTACACTTCAGATGATTCAGATCACCTTTGAATTATGTCTGACTTCTGAGCCTTAAAAATTGTGTTGAGTCTGAGAGAAATCTATTGCATCTTCCTTAACAGTCTAAGAGAACGAATGCAGCTCCAAAAACTGTACTTTCGTTCTGAATAAGAAATTTTTACATGCTAAGTAATTACAAATACTACATAAATATGTTTCTTTGCCTTTTGATGCTTTTTCTTTAGAATTGTGAGCATTATGGTGGAGAAAACATATTGCCATCAACATTATAACACTGTCATAGGTAAGTGCAATACAAATTAATATAACCATGAAAAGCTTTCGTATTTTTAAGGTAAATACATAATAAAATATTGAACAGGAATTTCAAAATTAAGAAAGTCACAAGTGCTAACCTTATTTTGAGTTAGTTGTAGATTATTTTATTAGGAAAATGTAAGAGAACAGCTGTGTCCTGAAGAAACTGTGACAGGAACGCTTGCATGTCTTTTGATATGTAGCGTGGGAAAAATGTGTGGGACCTGTGTTGTTTGTTTAGCAGGTATCTTATAAAAAGGTACTAATTCAGCTTATGTAAGAAAGCTTACCTGTAAGGTAACTGGAGCATCTGTTGGTTTAACAGGAGGAAAGGGGAGGACATCAGTTATTGTGTAATAGATTTGTCCATATAACAGACACATTTCTGGAAATCAAAACTGATGTTATTTGCAGTGTATTTGGTACACTAAAAATTCTAGGATTCTTAATTGTTAGTCCTTTATGAATAAGCCAGTAAGATATGGAATATAAGTCTTCTTTTCTTTGGTACCTAAAATATTTAGTTGCATTCTGTTGCAACTAAATGTGCTGACCTTCATTCTAAGAACTGAATGGTGACCCTAAAGTTGTACTTCAACACAATTAATGTCTAGCTTTCTTATTTCTTCCCTAGCTTTTGTAGCCTAGTGGGTGAGGGAAGACTATCTATTGCTTGCCATTGAGTTAATTCATTTGAGATCTGTGGTTTAGAAGGTGAATTTAGGGTATCTAGTAGTGATGCTTGAAAACCTGCAATATTATGTTGTAATGTGCCTGGCTTTTTCTCTTAAATGCTTCTGTCTATACTGTAAAACACCACAGCTTTCATTACTCACTGTTGAAGTCCTTTTCTCTTGAATTACGCAAGTCATCTTGGATTGTAATCTGCATTTTTGTTTTTTTGATTGCTTTCAGAACAAGCCTTTCATTCTCCCTTCCACAATATTGTGGTCATGTTTCTTTGCCAGACAAATTTCCATGTACTTTACTGTTCAGGTAATAGGTTAGTCAGCTGTTGATTAATGATTTTTAAATGTCATCTAGTTATAACTGTGCTGTAACTATGTATGAGTTAGCAGATGCACCTATTAATGTGACTGTTCATATTATTTGATATATTTTCACTACTACCTCTTAAATTTTTGAAATTTTGTGGTAAGCTGTGATGCGAGTAGCAGTTTTACTTTGTGAGAAATTGGTTTACAAAATGAAGGTGTCTTGAGCTCAAAGTGTTAAAAATAAGTTCCTGGTGGCTACCTTTAAAATCTGCTGTAGCAGATGAAATACATTTTTCCAGATGATGTTCTCCATTACTGCAGAGTATTCCCAGCATTGAAGCAAATGTAGGAAAGTTATTTTGGACAACTATTTAACTCATCATGGAATTTTCTGGTGTAGGACCTTTTGAATTACAGGGTTTTACGCCACTGTCATCAAATAGAAAACAATATCTAGTATTCTTATAGTTGAGATTTGAAAGCAAAAGCTTTCTTGTGGTTCTTTGTTTTCTTGTGGTTCTTTATTACAGTAGTAAAATGACATTGTTTTTGCTGAAATCAGTGTAGGAATTAGTGTCTGGGTAATGATGCTAAACAAGGGAGAAGGGGAGCAGGGAAGCAGATTTATGACAGAAGTATAGTAGAGGAGAATAAGTAAATATAGTTTTAGATTCTAGGAGTTACTGAAAGAACTCAAGTGTCCTTACCATGAGTTCATAATTTGTGCGTATCAGAAATTACAATTCAGAAAATATAATATATTTTTCAGTTATCTTCGATAACTGTGCAGCTTGAGCATTTGCTTAGAACAACAGATACTATTTGAAGGAAAATAAATAAAATGCTTTCTTTTGAAGAGCATAAGATGAAGTGAGTGTGCCCAAGCATCAATTTTAAGTGTGTTTAATCAGGAAGAAGTTTTATAGAGCTTTTTTGTTGCAAAAAAAAAAATTACTATTGCTTGCAGTTTTGAAAGTTTGGCACACTTGAGTCACTTTGCTGTCTCTTGCTGTTCCATTCTAGAAATAGAATAGTTCTGTAAAGCAAATATAATTAGTTAAAGCTTAATTGTGTGACTAGTTGAAGGGAAAGGTAATTTTGTGCAAGAATCTTAGTGTCTTGAGTAACTTTGTTTCTCTTTTAACAGAATTCCTGTAAAGACTAGGAAATATTGCTGGTGTTATGCATTCTGGAAAAACGTTTTAACTACAGATACCATCAAGACTTTGAGAACAGAATGAACATGCTGCTGTTGTCTGCTTACTGACAGTAACCAGCTGGGCGCTTCACTCATGATGTTTTCATTCTCACATTGTCCAACTGGAATTTGCTTATACTGATTTTTAAAAAGAGGAATAAATCAAAGTGGAGTACCGTAAACTTGACATGGAAAATAAAAAGAAAGACAAAGACAAACCAGATGAAAGGATGGCACGGCCTAGTGGGAGATCAGGCCATAATCCACGTGGAACTGGTTCTTCAAATTCTGGAGTGTTAATGGTTGGCCCTAACTTCAGAGTTGGTAAAAAAATTGGATGTGGTAATTTTGGAGAGCTGCGGTTGGGTAAGATCCTCATTTTTTTATTTCAGTTTACATTATTCAAGGCCATTTTTATGCAGTCTAGGCAAGAAAATTTCTTCATGCATACCGTGCACCTCTTCAAACTGGCTTAAAGCTTCAGATGTGCAAGGCATATTGAACCCATCTTTCGTGGCTTTACCCCAGCCAGTGCAAGCTCGATGACATGAAGAATCTGTATAGCAGGATACTTTCTGGTACTAAAGTATTTTCTAACTATGTGCAGTCAGTTTTCTTTTCCAAGATGCTGGCAGTTGCATCATGATTTTTGTAGAAGTCTTTTCTGATTTCCTGAAGCAGTTTATTGAGGTATATTTAGGGGTAAATGTATTGGACATATCCCTGTCCTGTAGGTCTGGCAGATCTGTTGGGAGATACTGTAACCAGGTACTGCAGCGTTTTTAATACCAGCAAGCATGGAAATTCCTTGGTTTCTTTTCTAATGTAGTGAGGCTAAACATTGAGTTGCTGCTAAACAGAGCAGTGAGAATCCATCTGTAGAGAAAATCTGAGATAATTCAGTTCCTTTAGTTCTCTGATGAGCAGATGGCTGAGAATCAGGTGGTGGAGAAGGCACAGACTGAAAAGGACCTATAGAATTCTGAAGAATTTGGGCAGCAAAGCTGGGAATGTACTTTTGGAAGACTGTATGTTTAGTTTTGGAGACTTGTATTTCCAGGATGAACAGCAAGATGAGCCAGGGTTTTCAAGATGTGTAAGTTCAAGTGTGTGTTAATAAATCCAACTTGACGCTTAATGGCAGGAATTTTTTTAGTGTTAGAAGGGTTGAGTTAAAGTGCTTCGTGCATTAAATAGAGATGGGTTCCTAAGTTAGATATTTAAAAGGATGGTGTTCTTCTGTTGATCTTTGCTTATGGTAGAACTAATACTCATTGTCCTTCAGACAATATTTGTGATATAGTGCTTGCATAAAATATAATATGTTTTAATATAGTGCATTCTGGGGGCTGTCAGGATGAAAACAAATTTAACAAATTGGCACTGTAGACAGTATTGCTACAGGACACTGAATTTTGCAGTCTCAGTAATAAGTACTCTTGTTATTAATAGTTAAACAAAATTGATACATTTTGACATTTACAGTGTGGAATCTGTGCCTTTGCAGTCCGCAAATCAAGCTGAAAAGTTGTTCTTCCTCACTTACCAAATTTTTGCATGCCGCCTCTAAATCCAGATTTTTGTTTCAGACATCTCAATAAGCTAAATCAAACTAGCAAGATTAATTTTACACAAAGGCAACTGCGAACTAGTAAAGTTAATTTTTTGTTATTTTGGTCACAAAGTATAGAGCTGATTAAAAATTAATATCTGATTACCTCATTTACTTGCAGCTGTTACAGTGAAAGAATGTATTTTAAATAAAATATTAAATTATTAATATATTATAGATTATAAAACGCTAAATTAATTAAGACTTATAGTTTGATAGTACTGAAATAAAATAGAACAAGTAAATAAAAGAAATAGGAGGATGATTATGGGGCAGTGTACTGTCCTGCAACAGTCATCAGGACAAGTGCAGCTGTTTTATTAAAATGTTTCTCATTTTAATGTCTGCGGGTTTTGCTTATTTTCTAGATATTTCAAATCCTTTTTATTTTTTTACGTGAGGTAAGATGTTTTAAATGTAAGTTACTGAAAGCAAGAGTTAATGTTGCTGTTACAGATTCTGATTTATTTTTTTTATTTTTTCATTTGCTTTACTGCAGTAGGAAGTACTTATTGTGCACCCTTTGTATAAAAGACATGCACAAGCACTTAGTTTTTTATATGCACTTCTGAAAATGGGAATTTACTTTGAGCATGTATCCTAGGGCTAGTCCTGAGGGTCTTAAAAGAAGAATAAAATTGTAGAGTGATGAAGTTGTGCTCAGAAAGATAAAAATTCAGTGATGTATCAGGAGCTGATGTTCTTCCACCTGATAAGCAAGTGGTGGTCTGACTTGAGTAGTGGTTTTGTGGATCAAATGGGAAATTGGCTGTGTGTAGCAAATTCCTACGTGTGATGTTCAGCCATTAGCTTGCAAAGGACTAAATTGGTTTGGATATTGAGCTGTTAATTTTAAGACTCTTTGTTATAGTTAAATTAAACTGACATAGTTAAGATAAATCAATCAGGTAGTAAGAGGGAACTTGTTGCTGTTGCAGCTGATCCGTTACTCAATATCTGTGGTGGACACATCAACAGTGGTGTCATATATATGTGTCTGCTGTATTTTAAAGAGACAATTGCTCTGACTTTCCAGACGAGAAAGTTAGTGTTCCTTCTGATGCTACTTCAGAGTAAGCACGTCATTACAGCTTTTGAAACTCAATATCCAGTTACTTAACTGTAATGGGATTTGTTACTTACTCAGCAGTGTGAAGTATAGATCTAAGAGATAGAATGAGCAGGGCTCCTGAAAGAGTTTCCGTTAGTGTCTTGTACATTGCAGTACCGTGCAAAGAGACGGAAACAACTTCAAACAAAGTACACTTTTTATCAATAATGTAACTGATACGATCATCAGATAAGAAATAATTAGGCTGCCTGGATATCCACTCTAGTCCCTACATACGTCTTGGAGTACACTTCTTTTTGTGAGTCAGATTGTGGTGTACTGCTCATATTGATTATGTGTTTGTTGTGAAGCCCTCAGGTAATTTAGGTAATTTTTTTTTTTTTTCTTTTTGTGAAGCTGATTGGCTAAGAGATGCAAGCTTTTAATGCATCTTGTTTCAGCTTTAGAAGAGTACTCTATTTTTTAAAAGAATCATTAGCACTCCAGTCTTTGACTATTGGTGTAACTTGGTCAAAGCATGGTTGTGGGCTCAATCCCTATGTGAGCCATTCACTTAAGAGTTGGACTCAGTGATCCTTGTGGCTCCCACAGATCAGAATAATCCATGATTCTGTGTAACTGTCTTCATAGGGAACTTTTTAGTCTTGGTCCATATCTTTTCTCCATTTGATTTCTTTAACAAAACTGAGCAAAATATAGGAAGTTCAGACCTGAGTAATACTACAGAGAAAAAAAGAGGATTATCATTAGGAATAATATACACTAAATGCATTTGAAGATTATAGAGAAACAAAAATTTTTGGAAGTGGCAACTTAATTTTTCCTTCGTTTGCCATTTTTAAATTTTACACCTATAAAACCTGTTTAACATTTTAGTCGTTGCATACAGTTTGAAGTGATGCGTATTGAAAAGTTCTTATCCAGGTACAGAATCGCTTTTAAAACAGCAGATACATTTTCCAAATGGTGTGAACCTGTCAGTAATATGATTGTCCTGTCCTAACTTTTAGCTTAGTAAATTGCATAATTGATGAAAAAAGTAGTCCTCAATTAATTAATTAACTAGTTAATTCTAGTTCTAATTAGTGGCTGATGTTTCAAAATTATATTGCAACTTAAAAATAAATTTCAAATAGTTTTCAGCAATAATTATGAAAATGTAGAATATCACATTCTGGTTACTGTGATATACCAATTTTCAACCTTTTTTTAGTACATAAAAATATCACAAGCTTGGTGGAATATTTGAAACCGTGAAATTTCCACCTCTTACACTATTCAAGGAAAAATTCTTTTTAAGATAAAGTATTGAACTAATAAACCCACATTGCCTAAGTCACTGCCACAACACCTAGAACCTTAGGTGAAAAATGTTTTGAAGACTTTCTTGGTGTTTAAATAGCATTTACTTTGAACAGAAAAGCCAATGTCTCACATTCTTGTTTTTATTTCTTTTCAAGGAAAAAATTTATACACAAATGACTATGTGGCAATTAAGCTGGTAAGTTAATATTTTTTTAACGGATTTGGGATGAGAAACTATTTGTATTTTTCCTTTCAGATGTTAATGGTTTGATTTCTTTAATTGAAACCTATAATATTTTTGTATGATTTCATTGAATTAGATAAAAGCAATTAGCGATAGTTGTAATTGTATAGTTTGGCGATATTGAGTAAAACTAGTTTTTAATTGTTGCCACTGTTTTCAAGGTTAAATCTATGTTTGTGAAGTCAGTAATGGTTTAATGTTGCTTCAAGGATGTCCTTTGCAGCAGTCATCTTAGTAGATTCTTTTGTTGTCCAACAAGCAGAGGAACAACAAATTTACTGTGAATCTTAACATCAGGTGACTACAGAGAAATTCGAGAAATTCTTGAGACTGCATGTGTTTTAATGTCCACACTCCTGCTCCCAAGTATTTTTCATCTCTAATTGCTGGTTAGAGCAGATATGTTTTATTTGCAATTCTGTGTAATATGTTTACTTGCAAACATGATACTTTTGGATATTGTGTTAATACCTCATTGTTTGGCTTGTTCTCAGTCATCAGAACTACTTTGGTAACACCATAATCTGGTTCTGGATTTTTTAAACTTCTTGGTAAATAACTGTTTTCATAACTGAAGTCTTTAATGATGAAATTTACTTGGTTACTTTTAATCTTTGTAGGGCTTGTAGGACTCCAGTTAATTTCTTGTTGCTGCAGTAGCACAGAACCTTTTACATAGTATACTAAAATGAAAGGTAAAATGTAGGAACAGAAATACATGGCTTTAGATAAGAAATCTGAAAAGCAATACAAACGTATAAGAAAACCTTGAAAAATACTGGTATCACTCCCCTTGCTTTGGAAAATAATTATTTTGGGAGTAGTAAAAATTTTTAAAACATGCAAGTTATGACATGAGAAAGCAACATTGGATACAGTTTTGAGGGTTGTTATGTGTTAAATCAGATTTACGCTAATTTTGTTTTAGTGTGTCTTGAACTTATTCTGTATGTCTAGTGAAAGTTGAAAATATTCTGAGAATTCTTCTAGTTAAAGGCTGTCTACTGCAAAGCACATTTAAAAATACATTGCAAGATAGTGGGTTTTTTTTTAAACACTAGTTACTTGATCATGTAGAGCAAGAGAACATTTTTATCAGATCCCTTTTGTTAAAAGCGTTTTTATTGCGTGTGCAACTTAGCAAGCTTGGCTACCATTTCAACCCTTTTCAGCTGTCACAGATGATACTGTTTGTTGGGAACATCCACTTTTTTGGTTTCCAAATATCTCAATGGTAGAGCTGCTTATTCCCAGCTAAGTGAAAAGCCTGAAGTACCTTTATTAAGTAACCTAGTTTGACATCACTACAGAACCAATAGAGTTAAGTATATCAGTGATTTACTACTAGTGCTGAAAGAACTCTAAATATGTAGTGGGCTTTTCCATTTGTCCTCTTATATTAGCGGCATGAAAAGATATAATGTCTATGCAGTGAAAAACAAATGGAGGACTCATAATGAAAATCAACACTGGAGCTGCATCATCATAATAAGATAAAAATACATTTATTAGCAGGTAGAACTAGTGGATTCTTTTAATATGGTTCTCCCTTTTTCAGTGTGTATTTCAGATACATACTTATTTCCAAATGAGAAGGGATTTGAGTCACAAGGTTCAGTCTGCTAAAAGCAGCTGCATTAAACTGTAGGATTTATTTGGATTTTGTATTTTTTTCCTGTTCTTTTATTTGAGACAGAGTCAAGACTTTCTTCTGACAGTTATAAATACAGTGGCATATCATAATTTTCCTTTTTATATGTAAGCTGTTGTTTTCTTTAGCACTTCAACTTTTGTGCTTTCAGAGCAGTTATTAGGCCTGTGCTTAGCCCTTGTTTTGTTACTGTAAATGAGACACTCTTAACTTGTTCTCTGTTTTGCATCTGTTGCAGCTCAAGTTTAGCCTTACTGAATGGGGTTACTTGAATTAAGTTTGTATTATAGTTTAAGCAATTACCCTTGCCAGATGTGGTTGTTGTAATCTCTCCTGTAGTATCCTAAAATTGTATTTACATTCCTTATGGTAGCATTTCATTGTTGACCTACTGTTGTCTTATGAGCAACAAGGCATCTCCTGTGCCAGATGTTTTGTGTATCAGTGGTAACAATACAGGAGGACTATATGGGTTTCTCTCAAGGGCAATGACTGGATGTGTTTATACAATCGTTTTCAGGAATGCTTCTGATGTTAAAAGTAAGTGTTTTTTACAAGAGGTTTTACACTTTTGACTCAAACCTTTTAATTGTTTTGAATTAATATTTCCCTTGTGGACAAAATTACATAAGCATGTTCCTATTAAGGTGCTTAGGGCAGCTTCAAGACTTGTGAAAAAAGTGACTTAAACAATTTTTCTGTGTGAGATCTGGGGGTCATACAGCATGCACATTTTAAGGTATAATGTTTTTATGTAAATGCTTATTTATTTTGGTAGAAAAGCTACAGTTCCAGAATCTTCCTCTTAATCTTAGTTCATTATTGCGTGTCCTGTTTGGGGACATACTTCAGTTTGAGAGGTCAGAATAGAATTTTTTAAGAACTATAATGAAACTCTTAAGAACTGGGCTTTTACCAGTTCAGTGCTGTGTAGTGGTGTTTGTGTGTTTCTGCTGGTCTTTTAGGATACACACTGATTTCTTGTTATCAGATGGTTCTTTAGCAATAGGTACTTGGTGTGTAAAAGCTCTACCTTTCCTGCTTACCTCTTCTTATTGTTAGATTTACTACTTTTATTACATGACCCTGTACTTAACTTAAACCTCCTATTCACTATTGAGCTTTTCCTTCTCCTTCATTATTTTTCTGTTTCCCTTTGACGTATTTCTCCACTGCTCAAACTTACCTCCTCTGCAGATGCTTAACCACTACCAACAGACTAGCTAAAGGAATTTTTGCTTGAGCATGTAATGACCCATCAGTAGGGGCCAGGATGTTGATTGTAAATTCTCATCAAGATTCAGCAAAGACACTGGACATGCTTTAGGGAGCTCTTCTGCTTTTTTGTGTGATCACCTTGTTCTGGCAACCAGCCCACTGTTTATGCTTAAAAGGTGTTGGCTAACAAGCCCTTACGTTTGAAGACTTGCACAAGTGCTGGGTAGCAAGTCTATAATATTTACAGTGTACACTTTAAAAAAGTCTCAGCTCCCTCAGCGTGCTGTTCAAGGTGAGGGCTCACAAACCACAATGTTTCCACAACTCCTCATTCCCACAATAAACTTCAGTACGTAGTATGGAATAGAAAATGATAGCCATGTTTTGCCCACACAGAGTGAGGGAAAAGAGAAATAAAAGCAGAAAAGGAAGAGAACAAAAAAATATCATAAGTCCTTAATCCTACCTTGGTCTCACTGTGTGGCTGGTCCAGAGCTGGAATTGTGACACAGTGAAAGAGAAAGAGAGGAAAAAGAGAGCAAGGGAGCCCAATCTGCTTCCTTTCACAGTTAACCTGGTGCAGCCACTTATGTGAATGAGTTTTTTTGTTCTGTTTTGTTCTTGGATGCATAGCCAGCCCTTGGAGCCCTCCCTCCAGGGAGTGAGTGCAGGGTGAGGAAGTGAGCCCAAGTTTCCAGGTGGTGTGGCAGGTTAGCTCAGCACTGTGCTGCCCCACCTCAGCAAGATCCTCTTTTCCAATCACAGCTTTCCCGCCAGAACAGTCAAAATGTTTGACACAAAACATGCTTATTATGCAAGGTCCTCCATACCACCCAGTGGCTCCAACATTCCTTACTATTGGTTGAGCATTTGGCTCATCTCCAGTTGTGGTAATCTCTGTGTATTGGACAGAGGGTTAGAGAGGGAGGAAGCAGAAGACTGTATGCAGCTAATCATAATTGCAAATAAGGACTATGCTCATCGTTAAAACCAGAAATCCCACCAATATTGCAGTCCCCATTTGTGTCAAACACTTTCTCCACACCATGATTTAAAAACAAGAGAAATCTCTTGTCCAAGACTTGATTCATTGAACCAATGGTTCTTTGGTTGCAGTGTTTGGAATTGTTCAGCAATCTGGTCAGCAGCTTCCTTCATCTTTGCCCAGGCCTCTTTAGCTGAAGTTGTAGCATTGTGCGTAGCGACAGAGCACTCCCCTTCAGTGAGGATGAGCATCCCACGTAATGCTTGTTCAATAATGGATATGTTAATGGTGCATCCATCTCCGAGGGATTGTCAAATTGAGCATTGATAGAACACAGGGAAGGAATTCAGACACTGCATTTCCATCCAGCATGGTATTCTAATGTTAGGAATAAGATTTTTCATATGAACTCCTCGATGCCAACCCCAGAGGGGCTGTATATTACATCATTCTTCAGTTATAAGTGTCACTGAGACACACAAAGCAGTCACACACAGGCAAGAGATTTTCGAGAGGTCCTTCCGATCCCAGCTCACAGCTGAGAGAGCCGAGAGAAGAAGAGCCCCTTTGTTTATTTTTACTTTTTATACATTTGTGGGTCTAGCAGAAGATTGGCTTTTTGGGGTTTCCACCCCTCAGCCTCAGTGGCCAGATCAATTGTCAGTTACAATTGTTTTCAGGTTAGAAATATGCAGACAAAGGACAGAGAATGAAAAACAAAGGATTTGTTTATATTACATCTGTGAGAAAGGTAGAAAACTGCTCTTAATATTGTACAGTAACTAAAAGATCTGACTCCATTTATGAAAATCAAAAGGCTAATAAACAAACTCAGAAAAACCAGGGTAACATATAAGTGTCAGTAAGATTTAGGATAATTTTTTGTGGCTCTGTGGCAGGCTAATTCCTGCCGTCAGGTACTACACTGAAAACTGTATGGGGTGTTGGTCCTGTTAACAATTGTAGCAAGTACAAGTATGCGTATTCAAAGTTCTAATACCAAGTATGAACCCAGTTTCAGGGGAAGTCTTCAGGTCAAATGTTAAAAGCAGTAGACATCACAGCAGACAAACTTACAGGCAACAGAAAGAATCTTAATTCCTTCCTGTGTGAAGC
This sequence comes from Hirundo rustica, assembly GCF_015227805.2. Classification (NCBI taxonomy): domain Eukaryota; kingdom Metazoa; phylum Chordata; class Aves; order Passeriformes; family Hirundinidae; genus Hirundo; species Hirundo rustica. The sequence continues at coordinate 61,085,850 of NC_053488.1, read as the reverse complement.
AGGGCATGGCAAGGCAAAGCCCTGAGCTGTGAGGCCTCCATATTCTTACAAATTCTTGTATTAGCTCCCAAGCTAAGTTGAAGCCTTACTACAGTAGTTCTTGTTTAACAGGCTGAAGGTAAAAGGACACATTTACCTTCATCTTGGGTCAGTAGTGCTGGGTACAGATTATAAAACAACAGCAACATGCAGTCAAAATGCCTGATGTTAACATCAGTCACTGCTTTGTCATAGTTCTTGTAGGAAAAGAAAAAGGAAAAATGCCTTGTCCTAAACCAGTGGTTGAAAAGACGGTACTATCCACTGGTATGAACACAATGATCTTCATGGGCATTGGTAGCTATCCACAAATAGCTGCTGGAAGGCTTCTTAAGTCACTTCTCCAACAGTGAAAAAATCTGCTAAGAGTGATTGTTGTGGGTGGTGTGTCTGGTTCTGTCCCCGCTCCGGGCAGGAGATTACCTCTGGCTAGCTCTGGTCAACACAGCCACAGATGTTTCCAGTTCGGATGGGCACGCAGGCTATTACCTGCTGGTCGGCTTCTCAGCAGCTGGACCAAATAGTGTCGTGACAGCAATGGCAGCAGAAGAGAAAAGGCTGGCTCTCAGCTTAGCAGGTTAAAAGATGTTTATTAGCTGAAGAGCTGAGGAGCAGGGAGCTCCGAGCTGAGAGGGTTTGAATCTCCCTCCTACCCCCTATAAGCAGGGGAGGGGTTCCAGGGAGGATACAACAAGACAACAAATCAGGGGATTCAGGGGGTAACAAGGTGTGCCCACCCCCAAGCCTTGGACCACTAAAATCCAGAGCTAAAGGAATTCCCCCCAGGGGACCTATCACCTGAAGCCCTCTCCCTGAGATTTTGCAACCTGGGAGGGACCCTCAAAGTGATAGACAGGCTGCCCCAGAGAGGGGGGGCATTGGGGCAGAGGGGATGTTACAAGTGAGGTGAGGAGTGGGAGGACTGACACAAAACACCTTATTATACAGACAACACAAGAGGGATACAGAATTGGGGATACAGTGAAATGAACCATAACATAAACTTCTTATAAAAACCTAATAAAACAGTTCTTCACCACCACAGGGTGGTGCTTATGTTTAATTTGGTTTTTGTCTTTCCTTTTGTGAAAGATACAATTGATTCTGTTTCCTGTGGCCCATTCCTGTACCACTGGAGCAGTAAAGTGGCTGACATTGTCTCACTGGGTGGAATTGGGCTCGGGTAAATAACTAAACCACTGCTTTAAAACTGTGTGCTTTTGCTTTAAAACTGTGTGCTTTTGCCTGTGCCTGGACTAAAAACTTCTCCTTGAGTTAGTCCAAACCTCCATATTTGAGGTGGGAATATATACAGTGTCTTTCTTCTCCTCATTTAACTTACCCTGCAATTTTGATATATTGGTTACCATATATGGCACTATTTTTTAGCATCTGTCCGTCATCTCCAGTTTCAGTTTTAACTAGTGGTCCAGAATCCAGATTCTACATCCTGCCATTCCTCATGAAAGATCCTCTCATACACATCCCGAATCTGTGCCTGAAGCCTGCTGATACGATGATGCTTGACAGCAAACAGCCCCTTTGCCTTCAGCCTCTTCCTGATCACTCTCAGCAACAAGCAGCTCTGTCTCCTGAGGCCTGTCCTCCCTTTCCTAGAAACCTAAACCGCTTGACCAATAAGCAGCCCACTGGATGAGGGACCAGGTCTCAAAAGGATTATTTACTTGTGTGAAAACCTCAGATTCTCAGTATCCCATGGCCTCCTCTTCTGCAGCTTCTTTGTACTCTACAGCAACTGCTGCCTACACTTCAGTCTTTCCTATAGCCACTTCTCTGGCTTCAGCTTCTTCCACAGCTGCCTTTGTCTCCTTGCCCAACACTGCTATGGTTCTCTCCTTCTCCTCATCCTCATCCCTCACTACTTTTGATTGCTGTACTGGCTGAGTCACTCTTTGTTTCTAAAAATCTAGCAGCCTAATCTTGCATCTTCATTTCAAATATTAGTGCCTTATCTGAGCACTTGTGTAAGTCCTTGTCCTCCCAAGTCCAGCTTCTCATCCCAGCCTTGGTACCCAGCACATCTCTAAATATTTTCTCCTGCTCTATAGCTTGCTCAAGGCGTAGTAGTTGGGTAAAATCTCTTTCTATATGCAGCAAAGATTCCAATTTTGCTCTTTCATTTTTCTCTCTGTACAAACATCTCTGTAAGTGATTTACAGATCTCAGCCAAATATTGTGGATATTCTTATAAGGACTCAACCAAGACTTTCAAATGTTTTGCCAGCAAATTTTGTAGTAATTTGTCTCTCTAAACATTTTAGTGAAAAATAGTCTGTCTCTCTCTGTATGAAGATTTTTGTAAAGTGTCAACCAAATTTTATAGAAATGTCTCTTTTTTTTTATCGATCTAGACATTTTAGTAAGGAGTCATTAATCTTTTTATCCTTTTGTATTTCCATCAGCTTGACACACAGTACTCCGCATATGAAGATGGGTATAGGTCTTACTTTCCCGTAACAGGAATGGGGTCCGTGCTTAGCATTTCCTGGGCTGTCATGTCCTGCTCCTCCCTGTTCCTGATCCATCCTGTACCCCATTCAGAGATGGAGATATCTGAGCCCATTCCAGCTAAAAATAGCTCAAGAGCTGTTCAGTCCCTCTCAGCCTCATGAGAATCCTCTCTGTGATGCCAATTTATTGTTACAAGCTGTTTGTTGTAAATTCTTACCAGCCTAAACAACGCCACCAGACCACATGCTGGGGACCTCATGTGCTTTATTGTACAATTGTTTAACTCTGGCAATCCCCACTACTAGACTCAAAAGGTGTTGGCTAACAAGCCCTTCATTTTGTATGGTAGGGGGAAAAATATGGTAGCCATGCTTTGCCCAGGCAAAGCAAGGGATAAGAGAAATTAAGGTGGAAAAGAGAGAGAGATCAAAGAAGTTCAACATCTGTAGATTCCTGCAGTTGGTCCTGCTACATGGATGGTCCAGAGCTGGGAAAGATACAGAAATAGTGAGTGAGGGGGCCCAATGCATTCACTTCCTGTTATAGTTAACCTGGTGCAGCCTGTTATGTAAATGAGACTTTTAATGCTGTTTTGTTTGCGCGTCCACAGGCAGCTCTTTGAGCCTCTCTCTGGGAAGTCAGTTGGGAGGGGACTGAGCAGGAAGCTGGCTTAAAACAGTGCTACTCCATCTCTGTGGAATGGTCTTTGTTTCAATCACACTTCTCCTGTCACAACAGTCAGAATATTTGAGACAAAACATGCTTATACTTAGTCCTCCACAGAAATGCTGGAAATACATCAGTTTTGCTTTCTTTGGGTAAAAGATAGGAAGTTACAAAGTAGTCATCACTACCTTTTAAACTATACTCTTTAATTCACCAATTCACTAGTCCACTCTTAAGATTTGCATTGCTGAAATGATAAGTGAGGGGGTGTCTGTGGAAAGAAAGCTGCTCTTTGTTTCAAGGTTGTAATGTTTTTTCTCTTTTTTTAGTTTTTAAGGAATAACCATGGTCTAGAATCACACCTTTTCTGAATCCCTCTGGGATTCTGAAATCACACCTTTTCTGAATCCCTCTGCAGTAAATCCAAATCTAGTGCAAGTCTGTTTAATAGACTAGTCTTTTCCTGTAAGAAGAGCCTACCTCTTAAAGAATTTTTTTTCTGGAAAATGAGTTTTGTTTGCTATTTCTTACAAATGTGTAAAGCAGACAGAGACCATAAACTGAGATAATTCTGATGAATTACCAAACCCATGAAAAGTAGGTAATAGCTGAATATTTATATTGTGCTTTGGGTTATTAGACTTTTTGAACATATCTAACATTACAGTTCAAGTAAACTGCTTTTTCAAAGCCCCTTTAATGGGAAGTAACTTGGAAGTTGAATAGTGTTTTATTCCACATATTTGGGACAAAAATAATTGTAAAACTAATTCATGATGAACTTGAATCAGAGTTCACATTTCAGGTGTCTTTATTGTTTTGTTTGAATGTATAAGCATGCCACAGAAGAAAAAAGGGGGGTAAAAGCCTCTCTGATAAACTAATGAGCAGTTGTTTCTATCACTCAGGTAACTGGGGCTCAATAAGCTGCATATTAGTTCTTTTCCATGTTCCTCATGAGAGAGAGAAATGGTCTTTTGCAGGGAAAAGAATTTGCTTTGAAATAATTAGATGTGAATGTAAAAGCAGTGTAGGGAGGATTGTACACAGAACTTTGCAGATCCCAGAACAGATCTTTCAGGATGCTTCAGTGAAGACCTGGGCTTCTTTAAGTAAAGAAAATACACTAGTTTCTTTTGTTAAGAGGAGAAGTTGGCTTCAAGGCACTCTGGGATTAACATGATCCCAGATTGATCAGTTATGTATTTTCAGGCTTATTTTTAGATGGTGAAACGTACTAAAACACTAGTTAAACCAAAGAATTGATTTGCCATTTCATTTTTTATTACTGAATTTTCTTTTTAGACTTGTAGATACAATAGCGTATTCTTCACTCATATGTTATGGTGAAAGATTGCATTTAGCGTTCGTCTTGATTTATCTTTTTCTGTCCTTTCTCATTTATGTGTAGCTATTGCATACTGCAGAGTGGGATGTGCAGAAAGAAAATAATTGTATGTGAAGAGGTTATTGTGCTTGCCCTTTTACAATTTTTGTTGAACAACATGTGTTGTTCCCTTTGCATGTTGAGCATGACAGGAAGATATTAAGCCTTCTTACAAAAACAGGGCAATTCCTAATGGCTGTCATTCAATAAATGAACTACAAGTACATATTGCCTTTTTTTTTTTCACTTTTACTGGAGGGCATAAAAGGGTTTACATGTTTCTCTGTTGAACAAGGTTTAGCTTCAGTCTTTGGCTCTGTGTAGTAGTTTAACAGAAGTGTTTGACTGTTTAGGAACATTGCCTTCTGGAGATTTTTCAGGACTGTTTTCTGCTGATGGCTGGGACAAGCAGCATTTGTGAAAAAGAGGGTGTGTGTGTCAGAAATTTGAGGCTATTTCTTTTACCTAGATTTGTTTTTTAATCTACTCCTGTAAATTTAATACATATAACCTGGTTTTCATTCTTTTAATGGGACCATGTTAAAACCATTAAGTTGCTAATGTACCATCAATTGAGACAAAACTGTGTGACTGAACAAAATATTACTTCCTATAAGCTAGTGTCTTGTGTTACTAAAAGCAACAGACATGCAGAGTTTTGTGGACTAAAATATTTTCTTTGTAGCTGGCAGAACCATAAGTTTTAATTAGGCATTATGTAGAGTGTGGTGTATTTTGTAACTAACAGACTTTTATACTACAAGCAAACTAATTCCTAAATTTGTGTTGTTCCTAAAAGGTTAAAATATTTCCAATTCTTTGCAGTGGGTTTCGTCATGCCTCTGAGAGCTGAGTACTAAAGGTTGATATTTGTGCTGACATGCTTTGACTCATGGTTACACTAGTGTATTTTTAAGGAATAGCTCTCTTCAATACTTTAGCATAAATTTCATTTGTCCTTCTTATGGACTGTAGCTAGGCCTTTGGTGGCCCAGTTAGTCTTGCTTAGTAATTGATTAGTTTTTGAATAATAAACACTTACTTACTTTAGAAAGTTCTTGCTTCTTACTTTTTTTTGAAAATAATCTAATTCCTTTGTGCTGGTTGCTCTGGAGCATAAAAAACATACAGTAAATTCTATTTGTTTTTTTTCACAAACTGTTAACATTAGTCCTTCTTTATTTTTAAGCATCCACCTTTGGCATCCTGGCAAGATCAAATGCGTAAATGTGCGCTGTCAGGGACTTCAGCAGCAATTGGAAATAACTAAGTCTTGGAGGGAGATGGGTTGAGGAAGAGGACTAAATTTCTTATTCTTGCACCTTCAGTGATAGTTTTCGTGCCCTGAGTGTGACACTGAGAAACAACACAGGCTTATAAACTTGTAGTTTATGAAGATGATGGTATGAGGAAAAAGATGAGCACTTTACTCAAGCTTTTCCTGAAAATTGATGTTCAGCAGTATCAGTTACTACTGATAACTGTATTAACAGTATGTACTCCTGTATGTATTAGAACTACACAGTAGTTCTAATAGTAATAGAATTAGTTTTTAAATTGTCACTGATGCCTTGGAAGATCACATAATGAGTTAGGCTGGAGCAGACCTCAGAGAGCATTGAGTACAACCTCTGACTGAAGATCACCATGTCAGCATGTCACTCAGTGCTGTGGCCAGTCTTTCCTTAAACACCTCCAGGGATGGTGACTCTACCACTTCCCTGGGCCATCCATTGTCTAAGCACCCTTTCTGTGAAGAAATTCCTCCTAATGTCCAACCTGAACCTCCTCTAGTAGAGCTTAATCTTAAGTTCATGTTATGTATCACAAGAAACAAGGCGTATCTTCTAAAATATGCCCTAGGAAATTACTTTAAGAATCTTGTGCTAAAGAACCGTTTTTTTACAAAGGGGGATACTCAAGAAGTTTGGGTTTCCTTTTAGGCTGCATGTGTGTTCCTTGTGTCACTTCATTTCATTTTATGAGATCCTGACCCACTGGCATGTTGAACACAGAAATTACATTTCATTAATGTGTGTAAACTAGAAACTTATTCTGAGGCTTTTTTGCTTGTTTTGGATTTATAGTTTGGAATGGTGATACTTTAATTCTGCTAAGATGTTACTATTTGGTGGAAGGATTTGGTATTTTTTAAGATCCTAGGATAAGGCTTTCTCTATACTCTATCAAGTATTAGGACGTTCTTTTCGAGCTGTTAAAGCTGCACATTGATGTGACTTTCTGTGAAATGTAGGACACACCATCCATGTGCTTTGGAGTAACACATATTTTAGCTATTCATCCATTATTTGGTTTTCATGTTGAACTCTGGTCCAGTGGAGCAATACAAGACGTAAATATCCCTATATGCACTAGTCTCACCTGAGGGAGGTTTAGTTTTCTTTTTCTTAATTGCCATTTACTTCTGAAGAAACATTCATACTTTCTGTGTGGCTTAGAAGCAATAGGGCTAGTTTGGCTGGTAGTAGGTTAGTGTATTAATTTTTAGACTTTGTTTGAAATGTTGTTTTTGTTTTCAAATCAGGAGCCAATGAAGTCGAGAGCACCACAGCTACATTTGGAATACAGATTCTACAAGCAACTAGGATCTGGAGGTAAAAAGCAGTGTAATGCATTTTACTGTGATGTAATCCAGGGTAAATTTTTGGTTATAATCTATTTAACAAAGTGTTCTTAACTACTTAAAGCTGAAAAAAGCCCCAGGAGTTAGAGGATTAATGTATAAATCCCAGTACTCTAACATTTTTTTTCTACTCTCTAAAGTGTATCTATGAAGTCCTGACTAATTAATAAAACCTACCTAACACAGCATTTGTCTGCATACAGGTATACCTTAAACTAAGTAAGACATACTTAGACTATTCCCAGTGCAACTCTTTGAAAAAATAATGTACATCTCCAATTTGCTCATTTACTAATCATATATATTTGAATTAAAGTTGATGTGATATTTAAATAGCTTCACATTCAGTTTTACTTTACTTCCCTTTTATTGATACAGTATACATTGCTGCTTACTAGTTTTAAACCTCTTAAATATCTCTAGGAAAAGTTTAAATGCAGTTTAATATTAGAATTTCTCATTTCACTCCCCTTGGTACTTTCATACCCAGAAGTACTCTTATGGTGGTTGCCTGAATGATCCAATTATCACCTTTTGTTTTTATAGGTGAGCAATACCTAAAATTTCTCACATATTTTTTGCCTTTCACAAAACTCCATATAATCGGTTAGGAAGATGTGAAGTTTCTTATCCTAGTAAAGTGAGTAGAGATATTCTCTAAATCAGCTATAACTTAGGGAAAAGAAATCTTTTGACGTCTTTTCCCTGAAATTATTCCTAGAGTAGGTCATGTACTTAACTATTATGAGTGGACTACTAACAGTGGTTTTCTACATGCCTGTTCAGGGCCCTTTTAGCAAAGGCAGCCTGGAATTTGTAGCAGTGATTTTAGTTGCGCTTGAGCTAGAATAAAATCTTACTTAGTATCAAAAGTTGTCTCAGGAGAGAAATACACAATGAACCTGCCCATACGACTTTGATTTTGTTACCTTGAATGTGTGTGTGTGTTATGATGAATTTTAATACTTTTTAATTACTATTTTCACCTTTTTCATTAAAATTCAGGATCACGTGCTCATTGCTGCACTGACTCGGTAGTGTTTCTCAGGTAGCTTTTAAAATTTCATGGTACTCTTTTGAAGACTGTATCTAGAGAAGCAAAAGTTCTAGTACGTTCAATTAATACAGACTTTTTCTGCTGCTATATTAGGAATGCTTTGCAACCAGGAGTTTTTAGAGTTTACTTTTGACAAAACACAACATTTTCTCTTCCTAGATGGAAAATAAAGTTGTAGAGGAGTAGTCAAAATCTTGAATCTGTATGCTTGCTGTTTGGAGAAAGTCATTGGAGTATGGTGTATAGGCTTGTTTTGTAAGTAGTTATAAATTGTCAGCATACCGTACACAAGCATTGTGAAGTAGCTGATGAGTAGAAAGCTGAGACCTTAAGTGCTTAACTAATGGGACATGACAATCCACAGGTTAGGTACCTTACCTGTCTGTGTATATAGAGGTGTAATTATTTAAAATTGCAATGGAGCTGTGTAGTGAAGGTAAGAATGAAGCTGTAATTTCCAGTTCCAACTGCAGAAATTAGGCAGTGCTTCTCAGAGGTAGGAACCCTTATAGGAGTATTTCTTGGGAAAATGTCTTAGTGAGTGTCACTATGTTTACCTTTTTATTTACTGAATAAAACTGGAAACTGTGTTTAGTGTATGAAGTCAAGTTGAAGTTACTCTGCTTTCCTTCAGATATCCTTCAATCTTCTTAACCCTGTTTGCTGGTTGCAGCAACTTTTTTCTTTTTCTGTGATGTCTTGTTGAAGTGCTGAAAGGGAGTCACCTCTCTGATTCTTTGCCTGAAGATGGTGACCTTTAGGGTGAAGACACAAAGATAGAGCTGGTGACTTACTAAGCGTCAATATTTATGAAGAACTTTCTTATAGACTTCTTTTGTTTTTGCAATAACCTGCTTTTATTCAAAAGTGAATGCCTCTCCCAGCACAGAACCTTGAAAGCTCCTTTGTGAGCCTTTCTCAGACACTCCACTTGTGGCTTATTTTAATGGGTTTTGTGGCAAAGGCTCATTGTGAAGAAAGTAATTTTCTTCTTCCTATCTACATAAAAGTTTAAAAAAGATTGCCAATTCCTTGTCTTCTGGCAGCTGTCTCTTTTTCTATAATTTTAGGATTTGGGCCCTCAAGCTGAGGAAGTTATGTGGCCTATGATTTTCCAAAAAAAAAAGTTTCAGTATTATGTCGTTTCTGTTTTCATGTAATCTCATGTAATTCAGTTTACTAATTTTTTGTGACATGCATGTTTACTGTCAAGCATAGGTAGATAGCAGTGGTTGTACTTTGAGAGAGAGAATAGATTGAAGGAAGTGATCTTCAGTATGCAAGTTGCAGAGGAGTCTGTCCCAGGAGATATAAAAATAGCTGCCATTGCTGAAAGAAATTTGAAATACAGTAATTGTGAAGATAGAAAGTTTATCTGATGCACAGTTATACACCATACTAGGAGTTACAATTGTCTGAAGCTTTCCATCTTTTAAGCTTCTAAAAATCCACATAAGCAGGCTTTCTTACAATGAAGAAGTATTTTCCTTAGCTTAGTTTTTGTTTATTCACACAAACTTGTAGTAATTTCGCTGATAGCTTTATAACTGTATGGACTGTGTATTTTGCATTTAATTGTACTAAATTGCATATCCCCTTGTTCTCCTCATGTTTACATGTATACTTTTGTATTAATAGCAAGTGACTATTAAACTGTGGTTTTAGAAGTAATTGGTGAAAAGGGAATTGCACTCCTAGTACTCCTTCCCAGTCTTGGAAGCGGAGGCATTATTTTCTATTAAAACACCATGATTTTCACAGATAGAAACTACAAATTCTACAGTTTATGCTACAAATTGGCTTATGCTTAGTGTGAAATAACCTGAAGCTTAAGGGATAAAATTCCTGTAGGCCCTGTGAAATCCCACTTAACTTGGAGGTGGCAGGAGGAGGAGGGAGAGGCATTAACATGTGAATGAATACTTCTAGAAGAAAATTAGGTTATTTTCTGGCAATATCATCCTGAAAGCAAGTAATGAAAATATTATTGTGATAGCGAGTTATTTTACCATCAAACCCTTTTTAACAGAGCCGTTTTGTAATTCCTCTGATCTTGCAGGCATCCTTGATGGAAAGAGTAGCATTTTGAAATTGTATGTTGTCTTGGTATTTCCTTATCTGCAGACAGTATCTGTCCACTAAATCTATTTATTTTTATAACGTCCCTTTTTCTTGCCTTTCTAATGACCTTTTGGGTTGGTTTTTTTTTTTTTTAATATATATATTTTATTAATATCTGCCCTTAGTCATGCTGTTTTGTGTCCTAAATGCCATGAAGATGGAAGACATTCTTGACTGAAAAAAAGATCAGAGGATTCCTTTATAGTTCTGCTCACTGAGAGAACAAGGAGAAAATAGGCATGAAGTAAGATATATGTGTGTTTTTATGCACAGAACTTTGCAACTGAGAGTATTAATGCTTTGTATTTAATAAAATGTGGTTTTGTTGTGCATGAATAAAAATTAACGTTTCAAAACTATTCCTTTGGAGAGGATCTACTCATAAGGAAGGCCTAACTGTAACTTTACTTTAAATATGCTCTTTGAAATGCCTCTGAATGTGTGGTGACATGTAGGTGTTTGTCAGGAAAAAAATGTGAAGACTCTTTCTTAAAGACTAAATACTTTCAGTGCTTTTGGGCTTTATGAAATATTTTTAGTTTTTAGGGAAATGGACCTCAAACTTACTAAACACAGCTTTTACAATTAGTTTAAAGATGTGGCTTATTTTAGTCTCAGCATTATTTAGGTTTCATGTAGGTTTTATATATGAATAAATATTTTTATGCAAATTTCTTTTAGTAATGGAGGGTGTTTTCCTCAGGAAGCTTGAGATCATTAGTCAGTATGCAGAAGTTTCTAGTCAATTGAATGAGGGATCTGTGGATGAAATTTAGAATATCTTTGCTTCTAATAAATTTTGTTTAATATGTATTTTCTTAACATGCAAGTATGACTTACAAGAAAAACTGCTATACTATCGTAAGTGCAGTACTCCAAATAAAATGATTGCTGAATTCTTATCTGAAGTTGCTCTAAGGCTTTTGGAATGATTAGAAAAGAGTTTTGTATTTTTTATTGATTTTTGAATTAATCTTTTATGCTATCTGCCTTTCTTTGCATGATTAGAAGATGAGGTGTAGGTGTATTTCATGCACTATGCTGTAATTTAACTGACAGATATTTACAATATGGTTCAGTTTCCTTTTGCAGAAAGGAGTCTCTAAGTGAAAGAAATTATGTGTTATGTGTTGAAGAGCACAAAAACTTTTCAGCTTTCATTGTCTGATTTTTCTAATCTCTCTTAATAAATGGGTCATTATCATAATGACTAAGAGCCTTTGCAAGTGAATGAGAACTCTTTTGTTTTTACTTACCTGACAAGTGGAGGAAAAGAATGGTAAGCAGCTTCCAGTTCTTTAAGTAACTTAGTAGAGCTCCTTTTTGTAATGATGCTGCTAGAACAGACTTACTTAGAACAGTTCTTGTTTATAGCAACATTTTTTATAGCAATTTATAGCAATATTTTTTTTCATTTGAGCGTCCTTTTCGAGGTCAAAGATCTCAAAACAGGTCACAGATCTGTTCAGCAGTGGATTATCCTACTAGTGAAACCATTGTACTAGTATTTCAGACAAGGCAGATACTCAGTATTGTAAATCAGGTTTATTTTTCTTAACTTTCATGCATTTGTTCTTCTAGCTGGAATCTAGTTAACACTTCCACTTAAAAAACTGGAACCCAAACACTTTTCTTGCAGGCTGACTGCTATTGACCAGTCAATGTATGGGATATATTTGTCCACAGTGGAAAAAGGTGTTATACTTAAGAAGGTCATTGCCATTGTGAAATGAGTGTTGAGTATTGCATCCTGTACCTGAATCGTGATTTGGTATGAACATTCATGTTATGTGCTCTGTATTGCTGTCTAAAAATACAGTTTTCTGTTTTGAGATCATGCAAACCTGCCTTTGACACAATGGAATCATAGTATTTGGACAGCTTTAATGACAAAGTTACTGTTGGATTAGTGATTCAGGAAGGTTTCAGCATGGGCATAACGTGGTTTTGGAAGATACGGAAATCTTAATCTACAGTAAATGGAGTCTGCTCACCATTTTCTAGTCAAGCTCAGTAGAATATTTATTTTAGCATTTAGAGCATGTCAGGATTTGCCAGACTGATAAACAACATTTTGATTTCGGAATGTAGCAAAGTGAGTTTGAGATAGTTTGAGTTTCTGATTTTGAGGGGGGCAGAGTACCTTAAGGCAAGAACACTTCCCTGTTTGTGAGGTACCTCATACATGGTTTAATGTGAGCTAGTAGGTTAGATATTGCTGCTTACAGTTTTCTTTTTTGTGTTGGAAATGTGTTTGATGGGCTGAAGGCCAAGAATGAGGTTAAGTACTTTAGTGTTTTTTCCTCTAGATAAAGACAAAAATATTTAAGGTAAGAAAACATGTTCCTGCATTTAACTTCAGTTCAGGCCAACTTTAGCTGGTGTGTGTGAAATCTGAGTGTTCAGTGACAGCTATTAATTTTTTTTGTACAATTCCATTTAGGGTATGGAGTCTGTCAAGCAGATTTTGCCAGTGAAAGATAAGCTGTCTTTTGTATTTAAGGTAATTACATGTGACTTTCACTGTCACTGTAAACCACTGGGAGAAGGCAGTGGGATCTCAGATTGCTAGACCATCTCTGGTTCATCCCCTGGGCGATAGCCACCTTGCCTTTCACTTTAGCCTCTGGGATAAAAGGCAGCCCAACATAATTTCATCATGGTGTATTAGCATCTGTTCGGCTGTAAGTCTTCCCAAGACAAAAAATTCAGTATAATAATTTTGTAATTTCTTTCTTGGTTGGTAGGCTGTAACATACTTTACTAAATTTGTATTCTATCATACTGTGAGGAAGTGTCTCAATAACAAGTCTTCTGAGTGTAGTGCTAGAAACAAAGCACTACAGCTAGATTATTGTCAGGTGATTATTTTTGTTCATGGATCTTCTAGAAACAATTTAAAATAACTTCTCATTCTTTTCAAAATATTTTGGGGTTGATGTCTTGCTGCTATTATAGGATAAACATTGTGAAAGTTATGAAGGTTTGAAATGAGTTTGAAAAGAAAATTTTACGAGAATACTCGAATGTGACATGTGCGGCTATATTAATTGAATGTTCCCACTATTTAGTTAAAGCAGCAGTAATTTACTGGAGCTTCAGATTTTAGAGTATTATTTAATTTCTAAACCAAGGGTGTTATGTTTCTAATGATCAAGGACAGCGTATATGGAAGACAAAATGTCTAGCTGTAAACTACGGAGTTAGCAAGTAAGTCAGTTCAGGGTAGTTGTAGTTTACATATCTAAATAACATTTTATCCGTTCTTACAGATATGTCTGAGTTGTCTCACATAATATCCTTTCTATGCATCTTGCTAGCCATCATTCAGTATAAATGCAAAGTGAGTTTTATTAGTAACTTCACATTAATATTGCTTGGAACTATACTTCTAGGTAGGTAGCTGAGAATTTGCTCTTAAACTGACGCCTGTTTCTTGAATTTTAAGTCATGCTGTCCTGCTTTATTACTTCTGTTCTAATTGGACTGGCATTATTATGCTGGGGAATAAACAATATGCAGTCATTTGAAGTGATTGGTAATCATTATTATGTAAAAAACACTAAACATGCAGATGATCTTAGAAAACAAAGCTCTAAGCTTAATTTAAGAATGTAGTGTTAGAGCATGTAAATGGAATCAAATATTTAATCTTCTGACTGAAGAGGAATCTGTTTATAGGCACTTTTAATCTGTGTACTGATGACTGCTGTGGTTGTGTTGGGAGTTTTTTGGGGAAAACTGTGACTCGGTTTTGAGTTTTTGCTGCTGATATCCTTCCATTAAAAGAAGGTTGAGCTGCTCAATTAATAATGTGAATATGCTAGTATTTGTTTATGTGAATAAACAATGATGATAATACCCAATTTATTTTTTAGGTGTAGTCCAACAAAAATTTATAAGTATGTTGCTGGCAGTTTTTCTTCTTTTGTGCCAATCTTTTCCTAGCATTTAGCTTAAGGACACATACAGGCTTTTCTGAATTTAAAGTAATTTTTTCCCCTAGAATAAGTGTAAGAGATCTGGTGATAGTGGCAGCTCCATAATAGAATTGCATGATAATGCTTTCGATAGACAGTAGTTACGGGCCATAAGAAGCCTGGTTGTATGCAAAAATGTATCTTGGTTTTGTGTTGTGACATCACACAGATTTCAGAGATTGTGGGTGTTGTGAGGCATACAATAGATAGCTGTAATTGTGGAAGGAATCGTAATAATACAGTTCACTGAACAAAGTGAAAGTTAGATAAATGGGTATTTCATTTAATAATGAATACAATAAAATGCATCTCTAATTATGTTTTAGTAATGTAAATAAAGAACATTTTCCTTTGAAATAGATCTAATTATTTTACTACTATTTCTTCTTTTTGCAAACATGTTCCTATATTTGTAAGTAAGAGGTGTGGTCTAAGTGTTGCAATGATAAAATGTCTCATTCTACCTTTAGAGTTTATAGTTCATGGCTGATCATGATTTCTGTAGCATTAAGGTGGAATGTTTCCAGAGAGTGTATGATCCCCTGTGTATGCTGCTTTGCCTCAAGTGAGAACACACTACCCTGAGCTTTATAATCACTTCCTTTGAGAGGATTCAAACCAGATTCTGTAGACTAACTAGGGAATACTTGTGTTTTTGACAGTTCGTCGGTTTGTATCTTTTATAAGACTACCAGTATCAACGGGCCATGAAAGACAACTGTAACTGCAGTTCTTCCAACTAATTTAAAGTATTTAGCTTGTGTCCAATGGACTGCCACATAGGAAAATTAAGGTAAAAGGCAGTAGGGTATAGGAAGCTGAATACACAACACCGTGATCTGCACAGGCAGTCTTGCGTCTTTTATTGGCATTTATGTGTCTGATTTAACACGCTGTAAGCAATAAGATATAATGCAGATACCATCAGTCTGTTTCTTGACTGGTTTAGACAAAGCTCTAAAAGGAAATTGATATTACAAGAAACTGAAAAACACATGGGAAAGCTACTTACTAGCTTAAATAGCTTTACAAATTTAGATTGTATTGTATATAGATGTTTTGCCAAGATACAGCTCAGAATTAAGTCAGTGATAGATGAGGTTAAATGCAAGTGGTATTGCCGCTGGCCTGTGGATTACATATTCCTTTAGCTATCTCTGCTTCCTGTTTGTCACGTTAATTTCTTTTTTCCTGAATGAGGACACACACATATATTAATTGAAGCTATGATGTAATATCTGTGTCAAAGCAAATAGATGGAATTTATTCCTTAAGATACAAATGTGTGTTTGTGCTAGTCATGTATATTGCTCTAGATACCTGGAGTGAACAAAATGCTGACTCAAGCTTAAATCAGGTTTAGTGAATGAAGTTCTTGAAAAAGACAATGACCAAGATGGGTAATTGTCCCAAAGCAAAAGTAACTTAACTATTTTCTTTATTTTAGAGAAGTTTGGCAGGTACAGTTTAATCTACTAGTCACGTTTTCTTTATTCTAATATTTTTAACCTTTTGTCATTGTAGAGGAAGTCAGATCTGTCAGCTTTAAAAACTTTCTGGACATCATGTTCATAAACATAGTGGACTAAAGTATTTGAGTAAATGTGGAATGGTATAATCCATAAATCAATGTAACTGGTTTAGGGGGCTCTCCGTGCCCTCTCTCCCTTCCTGGTGGATAGTGAAGTATTTTTGCAGTGTTTGGACTTGATTTTGGAGACCAGAGGTGTACAGTGGTATTGTGGCTAATGAAAGTTAACTTTTATAGAAGAAACTGGAGTCCAGGTGGTGTTCAACTAGTTAATTTTCAAGTCAAGGCTTCTTTGATTTTTGTCAAGAGTAAAATAGGATTAAAATCACACTGGCTTAAAATGGATTTACAATTTTATGATAGGCCAGTCACCTGAGTATTGTAGATTACTTTAGTCAATTGAGCCCATTCAAATGAAAATGTTTTACTTGTCAACAAGTACAAAATCTAGAGATAGGCAAATGTGACTCATACCCTGTTTACAGGGTTTTAAACCTAGAAGGGAAATATGTTTGAATGTAAAGTAACTTAATGGGGGTATGTGAATCTACTTTTTTGGCCACAAGTAAGTTTCCTCTTTGATGGAAGAGGAGGAAGTTAAATGTAACTTTTAGTGACATTTGTGTGACAATTGAGTTCTGCTTTTAATTGGGGAGGGTTACGACTTTTTAAGAAGGATAATTGAGAATGGGAAGATCTCTCAAGGTACTAGAAAGGATTGACTGGTAATCAAATTAATTATTAATCGAGAAAATGAGGACCCCTGTCATCTTTAAATTCCCAGAAAGATAACTGGAATGCGTCTTAAAAGTTCAGTGTATTTCCTTCTTTTGTTCTCCAGTGGTTTGAGCCAGAGTAATTAAAAATGGAAATTATATACGCCCTCTGAATTGGTAATAGGTAGTGGAGTCTCTTATAAAAAAAATAGGGGTTTCTTAAATTTCTAAAAATCAGAGTTTCTTTGTTTTTAATTTAACGAATATCTCTTAAAGGTTTATGTAAGAGAGCTTATATTTGTCTCTCTGAAGTGGGAGAAAAAGCCTCATATATGTTTTTATCAGTAGCATGTTACTTTCTGATTCCTGGATATTTAGAGATGTAAAAAAAGAATGTATGTAGCAGAATGATACTTACTTATTGCTTTTAAGCAAAAGCATTAAGAGTGCTTTGATTAAGAACCAAAGCCCCTAGCTTCTAGTACTTTGAACTGTTAATATCAAATTATTTCATCAACCTGAGTGATGTTAGGATGCTCCATATGCACTGCAGAAGTTGTTACATGTTAAACACAGTTTTGGAACGTTTTGGAATTCTCATCTAATCAAAAGACCAAGTGTTGTAGGTATCTATCTGATAATTCAGGATGATATTTTTAAATTGAAGATACAGGATGATACAAGATACATATTCTGATACAGGATGTAATATGGTCAATGCTCCTTCATTTGTAGCAATAGACTACTCCTATGAAGTCTCTCTGAAGTGGGTATGATTATGCATTTTAATTATATTAGTATAGAGATGATACATAGTGAAAAACAAGCTGAAGTCTTCTGAAAACTGAACAGTTAAACTGGAATTTTAGGGGTTGCTCTTTAAGTATTCTGGCTTTTAGTAAAAGAGATTAGTGAAAAACCTCTTAAAAACCGTGCATTCATTTGATGGTAATTTTGCTAAAACAGTTCTTGTTTGTTTGTTGGTTTTTACCCAAACCTATAGTGAATACAATTACAAATTTGTGTCCTCAGTGTGTCACTATAGTAACGTATGAAAAATTGAAAGCTTTATCTACTTCAGAAAATACTTAGAGTTAGGGTTACCTTTGACGTACAGAGAATGAAGGTGAAATCCAGTGTTTCTTTAAGGTGTTCTGAAAATAGGTTTGGTATTTCTGTATAGTGTGGTTTTGTAACATTGGACACAGTGGAAAAAGCTCACATAAAAATAATACATTTTCAGAGTATTAAATATTTGGAATAAATGAAACAGAGGGTATGTACTGATGAAAAAAAAACCCCAAAATCTGGAATAACTAGCTTCCTTAAGTAAACAAAATTCTGCTGAATGAGATATCCTGTGCATGTGAAAAAGTACAAGATGAGTAGAAGCAATGATCCCAAGCTGTTTTTAATTAAATAGACACACAATGCATAGTGTACAAAAAGGTGGAAGTAAAATTGGATCATAAGGCTTTAACTGTATTTTCAAACTTCTGGATTGCCTGTCTTCCTGTGTCAGGTGTGTTCATTCAAAACAATAAAATTCAGACTTAATGTATCATTAAACTATTGTGTTCATTAATATATTTTCATTTTTTTAAAATTATTTCTCTAGATAATAAGGTGTTTTTATTCCCAAAGGTAGGAATAGCCTTAATTTAAAAAGTTTAATTTAAGTGCATTTTTTTGTACAAGAGCTTATTTAATCCTTTCTTTGTGGCATTTTAAAACCCTGTTTAATTTATGGTTACATAAATTAAACTTCTAATTTTAATTTGTTAGAAAAATCTTGATAATCTTTCACAGGTCAAATATGTAATAGTACCATTTTCATTTATTTTGTGATTATCTTCAATATTCCTGTTGTGTCTTTTACCGGTATTTTTTTATGAGGTTTATTTTTGCTTTACTGGGAAAGAAGTATTTTTAATTTAAGATCTACACGAAATTGGGTAGGATTTTTATTGCTATGTTTGTTAGTCTTATTTAACCCCTTATCATTACTTTGTATTTTCATTTTACAGATGGAATACCTCAGGTTTATTATTTTGGCCCATGTGGCAAATATAATGCTATGGTGCTAGAACTACTTGGACCTAGTCTGGAAGATTTATTTGACTTGTGTGGTAGGACATTTTCTCTTAAAACCGTTCTTATGATAGCCATACAGTTGGTAAGTAGAATAGATGTTAATTTGAGTGCTCAGTAGAATAACTAAATCAGTCTTCAATGGATTAAATGCTTACTTCACTTAGGAGATCTGTACTTCTCATGTTTTAAATTGGTGTTGGTGGTATTTATAATGCTTGTGATACAGTTTAAGCAGGCATACTCTTACATTACTTTCATTTACTTTGTTCCAGTTTTTCAAGTCAGTTCATGATTGTAATTTCTTGTGTCTTGAGTTCTCATCACAACCTAAAATCAAGAATTTTAGTTTGACATATTCTTTAAAAAAAGCAAACCGTAAGGAAATAAAAGTAATTTTAGCCCAATGAGCAGTTGTATTATGGGAGTCCTAAACAGCATAAATATTTTCTCCTGGATATTCTTATAAAGAAGCAAACAAAGAAAGGAAAAAAACCCAAAATCCTTCCAGAAGTTATAGCAGAAAATTATTCAATGAAGAAATTTTTTTTTTTTTTTTTTAAGATTTCCTTTTTTGTTCTGACTTGAGGGTGGGTCAAAGTGCAAAGAAGGACAGTTAAAGCTGTGCATGTTTACCAGATCTCCACTTTTCCTAAACAGTGATATTTTTACCTGTGATGGTTAAAAATAGCTGTTTAAAGCATGACTGTAACTGTATAACAGGCCTCCAGCTACGGATATGCAGACACGTTGAACTTATTTACAGCCAGAATGATCAAGTTATTTTTTTTAAATGCTCAATTCCGCACAAGTTCAAAGATCCAGCTTTATTTAATGCTTCCTGTTCTTTTCTGAATAAGGAAATTTTTATAGAAAGCAGTCCAGCTAGAATGGACTTTATATGCATAGTGATGAACTTTCAGTGTTTCTCTGATTTATATCTTTAATATGTCATAGATCTACATCAAACTTAGCTGCTTACTGCTTGGTGACATAATTTCTTGTTTTCCTTTAATGTACACAAAACATACTTGTGCCAGCTGTTTTGAGAGACGAAAACTTCTGTTATGTACAAGATTCATGACTGATGTCCAGTGTGAAAGTTTCCAATACACCAATTGGTGTATTTGCTTTGGAAAAATGTACAACTTTCATTGACTAACTGGGAGATACTTTGTTAAGAACAATATCTCTTTGGTCTTAAGATATTAAGAGGGATAGTTTCTTCTACCTTTGAAGCCAGTATAAAATATTTAGCTTCTAACATTTTAGTGTGGCAATTTGAAGCTTAATCTAAACTTCCTTTCTATTTTTTTTTCTTTTATTGAAGATTTCTCGCATGGAATATGTCCATTCAAAGAACTTAATATACAGAGATGTAAAACCTGAGAACTTCTTAATAGGACGACCCGGAAACAAAACTCAGCAAATTATTCACATTATAGACTTTGGTTTGGCAAAGGAGTATGTAGATCCAGAAACAAAGAAGCACATACCATATCGAGAACATAAGAGCCTTACAGGAACGGCTAGATATATGAGTATAAATACACATTTAGGAAAAGGTACGTGTACTTTTTAGGTACAGAAACAGCTGTGATTTGTCATAAACCATCTTGCTTTTGAGTTTCAGGTTTTCTCAGTCTATCATAATTAAGAGCTGCAAATTTTGTGTGTTGTGCAAAATATAGTTTGTCCTTATGGAAATACTGTTTATGGGAATAGTCTTTTTTGAATCTCTGATTGTCATGATCATGTCTTGGCAATTGTCCTCTTTGTTAGCTGTCTTTAAAAGAAAGATGAGATGTATCTTTTTGTAGCATAATACCTTCACATTATAAGTATACCATGTCAGAATGAAGTGTACAGGAAATAGATGTGCTTATTAAATACAGAAAAGTCAATAGGTTGCAATAACATGGGTTTCAATGCTTCTCTGCTTTTACAATCTCTTGGAAGTGCACCATAAAATAATAAAGTAATTTAGAGATGATGCTTATTTCTTTATTGTTTTTTAATGCTTACGCTGTTTATAAGGTTTTGTCAGAGTTGTTAAAGGTTATGCCAGCAAGCTAAAGAAATTACAGGAGATATATAAATATGAAAGTTGTTATTATTGAATGAATAAATTCACCTTGAAAAAGGTATGAGCACTCAGGTCTTTGTTTATTCCAGCTATAGAGAAGTTTTCTAGTGAGAACAATTAGTTAGACCCCTTTGAATTCGTGTAAGCCAGTGCTTATCACTACATGGTAACCACTAATTAGGTTACTCTTTGAATTGGGCATAAAAATGTTGCACAATACTTACCGTTTAACTGTAAGTGTAACTGTTAAATACAGCAAATGAGAAACCATTCACACTTCTCAGACAGGAATAAGGTATTTTATCAATAAAGCTGAGCCATGGAATTACTTAGATTGGAAAATATCCTTAAAGTCACTGAGTGCAACTAAACTAAACCATGTTCTTAAGCACCACGTCTACAAGGCTTTTAACATACCTCTGAAATGGTGACTCTATCACTTTGCTGGTCAGCCTGTTCCGATTGTTGAGAACCCTTTTGGTGAAGCAAATGTTCCAAATATCCTAAATCTGAACTTTCCTGTGGCTCGACATGAGGCTTTTTCCTGTTGTCCTATTCCTTGTTCCTTAGGAGAAGAGGCCAGCCCCCACCTGGCCTCACCCTCCTTTCAGGGAGTTGTAGAGAGTGATAAGCTCTACCCTGAACCTCCTTTTCTGAACACTCTCAGCTCCGTCAGCTGTTCTTCATAAGATCTGTGCTCCAGATCCTTCACCAGCTCTTTAGTGGGCATACTCCAAGACCTCAAGTAGGATTTGAGTTCTCTAAATCCTACTTTTGGAACTCAAGTTCTTCAGATAAAAGAATATATTTTTCACTATATTTTTCTAGCATAAATATTGATGTCAGCTTAAGGTGACCTACATTTTTGACACTGGGCTCTTGTCTCCACTAGGCAGGGTAGACTTCTGATTATTATAAAATTTTCAACAGTGTCACAATCACTTCTAAAATCAGATTTTTTTTTTAATTTTAAATCAAATTTAAATCAAATTTAGTTTTGATTTTAAATCAAATTCAAATTTTAAAATCAAATAAATTTTTTACTCCTCTTTAAATGAGAAGATTGCCCCAAAATCTTTTAAGAAAAATCAACCAAAATGTAAAACTGGCAACTACTTAAAAAACAAATTAAATTTTGATTACATGTCTAATATTAACACAGGATGTGTTATTTTTTGTAACTGGTAACTTGTTTAATCACAGAGTGGTTTAGGTTGGAAAGAACCGTAAAGATCATCAGTTTCAACCCCCTTGCCATAAGCTGGAACACCAAGTTGCTCAAAGCCCCATCCAACTTCACCTTGGACAGTTCCAGGGATGAGACCATCCACAGCTTCTCTGGGCAGTGTGTTTCAGCGTCTTGCCACTCTCACACTGAAGAATTTCTCCTGACTATTTAATCTAAACTTACTGTCTTTCAGCATGAAGCCACTAGTCCTTGTCCTTGTAAAAAGTTCCTCCATAGCTTTCTTGCAGGCTCCTTTTGGGTACTGTGCTGTAATGTCTCCCTGAAGCCTTCTCTTCTCCAGCACCAACTCTCAGACTGCCTTCATAGGAATGGCACTGCCTGAACCTCTTAATGGACTTGCTTCATCAGGTGCATGTCCTTCTTACCTTGGGGATCCCAGAGCTGGATGCAGCACTAGAAGTGGTGTCTCAGCAGAGCAGAGGTATAGAATCCCCTCCCTCACTCTACTGGCCACACTGTTCTGGATGCAGCCCAGGGCATGTTCAGTGTTCTGGACTATGAGTGCATATTGTGGGTTCATGTCCTGCCTCTCATCTGCCAGCACATGCAAGTCGTTCTCATGGGGCTGCTCTCCATTCTCTGCTCAGCCTGTATTTGTGCACCTAACCCAGGTGCAGTCCTTGCACTTTTCGTTGTTGAACTTCATGTTCCCACAGGTCCACCTCCCAAGCCTGTCCAGATGCCTCTGTGGCATTCCTTCCCGCCAGCATGTTGGCAGCACCATGAAGCTATATGTCACTGGCAGATTTTCTGAGGGTGCTCTTGATCTCACTGTCCATGACACCAGCAAAGGTGTTGCCCAGCACTGATCCCAGTACTGCCACTAAGGAACTGCTCTCCACTTGGATGTGGAGTTGTTGACCACAACTTACAGTGTGTACACTCAGCCAATTCTTTATCTTGTTTCATCTGTCAAATCAGTGTCTCTCCAGTTCAGAGACAAGGATATCCTGTGTTATAGTGTCAAATACTTTGCACGTAGCAAGGGAGATGGTTGCTCTTCCATCGTGCGCCAAGACTGTAACTGTGTTGAAGGCCATCAAATTTGTTAGGCGTGATTTACCCTTACCGAAGCCATGTTGACCTATCATCACTCACCTCCCTATTTTCCATCTTGCTTAGTATAGTTACCAGGAGGATCTATATTGTGATCATGTTAGGCATTGAGGTAAGACTGACTGTCTTGTAGTTCCTTAGGCCTTCCTTTCCTTCCCTTTGTACTAATGGGTTTGTCTTTCTCCTTTTTTAGTCTATGAAATCTTTACTGGGCTGTAATGGCTTTTCAGGTGTAGTGGATGTAATGGGTAAGTATCTTTGCCTGAGGTTCCCTAAAGACTTGTAGATGCATCTCAGCAGGTCCCATGGGCTTGTACACCTTCAGGTTCCTTGGATGGACTCCATCTACAGGAGGTAGGTCTTCATTCTGCCAGTCCCTGCCTTTGTCTTCTGTGACATGCGTGACTGGAATACATGCCAGAGAAGACAGAGGCAAAAAAGTAATTTTTTACTCAGCTCTCTCCATATCCCAGGTCTCCTGTTTCCTTCTGGAGAGGTCCTGCATTTTTTGTAGTTTTCCTTTTGTCACTATCTGATATATAGAAGCTCTTCTTGTTGCCCTTGACATCTCTGCCCGCATTTAATCCTATCAGGGCTTTAGCTTTCTTAAGCTGATCTCTGGCTGCTCAGACTATTTCTCTGTATACCTCCCAGACTACCTGTCCTTGCTTCCCCTCTCTATATGCTTCCTTTTTTTTAATTTGGATTCGTCCAGGAGCTCAGTGTTCATCCATGCAGGATTCCTGATGGTTTTTGCTTGACTTTGTTGGAAGGCATTGCTCCTGGCTTAAAGGAATTCATGCTTGATTAACCAACTTTCTTAGGACCCTGCTTCCCTGCAGAGCTTTAGCTCATGGTACCTCTGCCAAGCAGAACCCTGAAGAAGCCAACTTGCATCTGCTGAAATTCAGGGTACTGAGCTTGCTTTGCTCCCTTTCCACTACCTTTAGGGTCTCAAACTCTGGCATTTCATCATCACTGCAGCCAAGGCTGCCCTTGAGCTTCACATTCCCCACCAGCCTCTCCTTGCTGGTGAGAACAAGCTCCAGCATGGCACATCTCCTTTTTAGCTTATCTGTCACTTGCAGAAGGAAGTTATCATCAACAGTAATTTATTGGATTGCTGATGCTTTGCTGTCTTGTCACTCCAAGAGATACCAGAGTGGTTGAAGTCCTCCATGACTTCAGGGCTTGTGAATGCAAGGTGGATCCTGTATATTGGTAGACAACTGCTAGGAATGAGTGTTTGAGATCACTTAAAAAATCATCAGGAAGGGTATCAGTAAAAGCCTGATGTAATATTAAGCAACAGCACAACAAAGTTCTTTGCAAGATACACACTACTAGTTACTAGTCTGTTACACCAAGGGAAAAAAAAAAAACAACAAACCCAGTGAAATCCAGTCAATCAGAACAGAAATGAGCTGAGAACTGTCTAGGGCTGTATGTGTGTTTAGATGCATGTGACAAGTGACAAAAGGAGAGTGAGGGCAAGTATAAAAAAGAATACGACCTAAAAGCTTAACAGCACTCAAAAGTATTTAACCTTAACTTACATCTTAAGTTATGCCTTAAACTTAACAATTCAACATAGGATTAACAATTAACAGCATTTAACCTAACAACGTTACTTACAGGTCTAACCTATGTTCATATCCAAGATATAAGAACATCTAAGAGAGCAGCATTTCTCACAGAATTTGCTGTAGCATATGTGTATACTTAGGCACACACAATCGAGCAAGGTACCTGTGAAAAATTCCCCTCGAAGGCAGTGAAATTCTCACTCTGGGTGCTTTTGCATCTCCTCATTGTGCAGAGTTGAGCCTCGAGGAGTTGGGGGTATTGGCTGATGGTTCATTTATTTTCAGCAGTATTCTGAGTACAATACAAAGTACAATACAAGTACAGGCAAACTTGAGAGGTTGTGGGCCCTGAGAGGCTCCACTCAGAGAGAAGTTGCTGGTCATAGCTGCTGCAGTCCAGAAGAACTCAAAGGTACTCATTTTAGACCACTGTTTATATAGGGTTGCCAGAGAGTGGGCTTTAGTTGTAGTAATGCTTTATCCTGGCCACAGTGTGGGTTGGTGCAATTTCTTTGAAAATGTCAGAATATGGATGTTATGCTACTCAAGGAGAAAGAATAGTTTCCAAGGCTGTTCATGAAGAAAACATGAGCTTGGTAGGCAACAAAGGGTC
Source organism: Hirundo rustica (assembly GCF_015227805.2). NCBI lineage: Eukaryota > Metazoa > Chordata > Aves > Passeriformes > Hirundinidae > Hirundo > Hirundo rustica. Next base: position 61,060,556 of record NC_053488.1, on the reverse strand, counting down.
CTGGCAGCAGAGGGTTTCTGATAAACTCAAGAAGAGCTGAGCCAAGGTGCTGTTTGTCAAACTGAGACCTAATGAGCTTTTTTCGGATTACAGTGTGGCCTGGAAGGGGTGAGGGAGGGGTGCACCACCACAAGTACTCAGCTGCTCAGTCTTCCTGGTTGGGGGCCTGTGGCCGCCTAACCCTGCTCTCCCACTAATTCTTCCCGAGTAGCTCTTGGTCAGCTCCTCATCCCTCCCCAGACAAAACTCCATGTGCTCAGCTGGCTATTTCCATGGAGGGTGACATTGCCTCCTGGTTTCCCTTGCTTCTCTTTCCTTAAGTGCCTGAATTGTTGTATTCCAACATGTTTTTTTATGTTCTGTAATATTCCTCTAAAAATGTAGTATGTTTAAATTCATGCAGTGAGACATATACAACACTGAAGGTCCTCAAGCTCTGTGTTTACAGAGACAGTGGCATATAGGATACAGTTTGAAAATAGTGGTATTTTTAGGGTGGTGTTTTTAGTTGTAGACAATTTCCTGAGCTGCTTGAATGATCTGGCAGCTGACCCTTGTGAAAAAATAAGCGTTTCCACTAAAGAGGGAGACTGTCAGGTTCACATTCTTTTATAAGTTTCTATGTCTCTATTGAACAGTACTTTATCTGTTAGTGTGTATGAATGAGGAAGGATGTTGTCCTTGAATCAAAAGTACAGTTTAGTATAAATCCATGGTATTTAAAACTATCATAACAAATGCATAGCCACTAGAAAGACTTAAAATATGTAATCAAATCTTGCCCGAAATCACCAAAGCCCACTCATTTAGGTGTATATAGGAAATACATAGTTACTGAACACGCTGTAGCCAATAATATTTTGCTTCAGAAGAGACATTTGATCAAGGATTTCTGGTAGTTTTGTGCTGGGAATTTGTATATGGAATAGAATGTATTTTGTCTATGTGAAGAATAATGTAGCTTTATTCAGAGGGCTATTTGAAGGAAATACAAATACTCTGCATCCCTTACTAGCGTATAGCTGGTGCCCTACCTTTCCATAAGATAATTTCTCTTGGGGATAAAATTACTCTGTGCCTCTTCTCCAGTTCACTTCATTTTCAGGAAGGGAAAGTGAGATTCCAGAGAGTGTAGACTCTGACTGGGATATTAATGAAGACAAAAATCTACATCTGTAAAAGTCCTGCTGTTTTCTGTCTTTGATGGATATATACATTGATAATTATTTTGGGATTTCCCTAAATTCAGAAGAAGAGTGTGTTAAGGTGTTGTCTAAGTTATTTGGCTATGGAAAGTATAGTCACATGGAGTCTCAACTTACTCTAATCGAGCCATCTGTCATGGTCTCTGGGCAACTACCCATGTCCTTGATTGTATTGGTCTTTTCATGACAGTGTTTAAATTATTGTAGAGGCAGAGATTAGTTATCATACAATGAATACTTGAAACTCTTCTGGGAATGAAACAAGTCTGCTCTTAATATGCACAGAAAGACCAAAGGAAGCTGATTTCTTTAAACAAGTACTTATCCTCAAACAAAACTAGGAGAACCCCCTTCTTGCCCTTAGTACATGTACTTTCTTGTCAGAGCTGTCATAGATTCTAGATTTAGAATCAGTTTTATAGGAACCAGACACCTTTGTAATTGAAATTACCCACAAATAATTCTACATTGGTCCAATTTTAATTAAGTTCTTATTGTAAGAAAAATAAATGTTTGGTCCCAAAATTCTATTAGCCTAAATCCTAAAGTTTTTCTAGTAGCTCAAAAAAAACCAAAACAGAAACCAAACAACCGAACAAAAAACAACAACAACAAAACCCAAAAAAACCCCAAACAAACAAACAAAAAAACACCAACAAAAAACCCCCCAAAACAAAAAACCCAACTCTTCTGCATTTGTAGTACTTTTTTTGTGGTGATGGTTCTACAGGAGATGCAGCAACTTATCACTGAGCCAGTGCTGCAGGATGAAGCCTCTCCCAGACCTGGGTTCCCCTCTATTCCTTCTCATATTCACTGAATTATTACTGGATTTTAGGGCAGATTTTTAGCTGTCTTAGATAAATCCTTTTCCCTGTGTAAGTTAACCTTATAAACCACAGTTATATGGAACAGTGTCTTGAACAAAAACAATAAATAAGTCTTTGCACCCTTAATTAAAGGTATACATAAAATAAGTTTCAATCTGTATTATTCTTAAGACAACAGTATGGCACGTAGTGTGTGCTTATGATAAAATTGGCATGCAACTTCATTTTTATGGACCACAGCCATTAACTTCAGGATTCACAGTTTTGTTCAGGAAGAAAGGCTCTGTTCCCTCATATTATTAAATGAAATCCAGTAGTTTTTAGTGAGGCTACAGACTCTGGGTTTCAAATTTATTTTTGCTAAACTTTAGGAACTGACAGTTCAAGTTAGTTAATCACTTCCCATCTCTGTATCATGTATCATGTCACCTTCTTCTTTGTACTGTGTCTTCTGATCCAAATAGATACTATCTTTCTACCTCTAGGGCATTCCTTAGCTTTCTTTAGTGAGCTGAATGGTTAGTAAAGACTGAATATCTGTTGTTTAAACTGTGTTATGGTTACTTAATTGTTTAGGCTAAAAAAAAAAAAAAATAAAATCTGGGGATGGCCTCCTGATTGAACACGTTCAATTTTTTATTTAAAACAGCCTATTTGAATTGAGATAATTGTTTGTAGTTTATGAGCTAAATAAAAAAATATTAGTTTCTTACAATTTAGCTAGCTTCAGATTATCTCTTTGAGAGAGAAGACACCACGTGCCCTAAAGCTTTGTTGTTTATTTGTTATGATTGTATTATCTTTTAGCCAACATGTCCTCTCAGTATCATTAAAACGGAATACAATCAGATCCGTATATGTCAGCAGCCCTTCCTTCAGCTGATGCTTGAAGTCCTTTTGTCTTCCAGCTGGTCCACTGCTATTTTTTTCCAGTTCTTTGGATGTCCTTTTTTGAATAATAGCAATATATAGTCTTTGAGTTTCCTGTTTCTCAGGCTCATCTTGAAGATTTCCATAGGAAAGGATATTTGACTGCTGTTTCTTTACTCCAGAGTGATCAGTAAAGAACTTGACTGGATTCTAAATAACATTCCCTGTCATCACCCAAATTAAAACAAACACAAAATTCTTTCCCGTAGAATACTTTTGAGGGCATTGGGAATTTAAATGTTCTGTCCTAGTTCCCAGAGAAATACCTGTTGTGCTACAGAAATATAGTCAACAGTACACATAACATAAAAAACCACAAAAACAACAACAACAAAAGCAAAATAACACCACAAAATGCCTTAATTTGATATAATAAGGATTATAATTTTCATAGATAGACTCTCTATAAAGAAGCAATTGCCCCAATAAGATGCTATTACTTTGGTTATTTTTTTTAAAAGGAGAAAGTGTTAATTTTGCATTGGCATAACTTGCAGAAATTAATTGAAACAGAGGAATTGTTGTCCCTTAGCAAAGACCAAATGAAGCTTTCCAGTATATTTTTGTGAGCCATACCCAAGTGTTGCCCATAGACGTACCATCTGTTGCACACTTTTAACATTCCTCTATGCTTTGCCACCATCTTAGCACTGATCTGCCTTACATGAAATGCACTACATCTCGCAAAATGTTTGTCAGGGGCACTGCCCCTGAAGTAGTGATTTTTCTGCATGTTCACCCTACCACATAAAGAGCACTGGATTTCTGCTAGCACCTGGACCTAACATTGCTTTCACATACGGAAACCTGTCATTCATAGAACCCTGCAGCTTACTCCTGCTTTCTTCTTAAGCAATGAGATTGTATCAGGATAGCATGTGGTCAGCAAGTGGGATGTTGTAGGGTTGGCACAGAAATTCAAATAGGACCATATTGTCTGGAAGGCCCTCACTGAGAGGCAGGAGTGGAGAAGTGAACACAAGCAAGAAGAGTGTTGGCAAGGAAATTGGACACATGGAAATGTGTGAAGGAGAAAAGACTGAAAAGAGTTTTATATGGTTGGCAGATGTGTGATGAAGTGAGGAGCTAGGATGTTACCTACATGTTACCACCATAGTTTTTTTGGTATTTTCTTACTTGTCGGTTAATATGTGTTATTCAGTGTTCAAATGAGAAGATACGGCTAGGAAACAGAGTAGTAAGTACATTGTTCAATTTTTATGAAAATTAAAAATTGTTCTTCAGATGCAGAATATTTATGGCAATATTATGTGTTGATCACGTCAAAGCCAGGTTGGATTTGTTGACTTGGCTATGTTAGAAAAATCAGACATTTTTTTCATTTACCTTCCTGCTCCATTTCTCTTTTTATCAAAGCATAGTGATTTTGTTTTGTGAAATACTGAGTAGAAAAAGTGTTAATATTTTGTTTTTCTTTCTTGTGTCAGGGAGAAAGTCAAATTTAGAATTAAATACTGGCTCTTACTACAGTGTGTAATATAATGTCTAATATTTCTTTCAACAGCAATACAGTATGAAGTCAGGTGGAAATGAAAAGATCTGTTTTCCTCTAGTAATTTAAAGACTTGGTATTTTCTATTACCTTCAGTTTTCCCAAAAATGACAGATTTAATTTAAAAACTATGTGAAATTTAGTTTGAAAAGAATACACTGTGTTTTCCTTGTTACTTTCCTTTTTCTTTAACCTTCTGAGAACTTTTTGAAGGACTGCCACTGCTTTACTACAGATGAAAAATTGTAGTTTTGGTGAGCATTGTATTCCATGAAAGCTTATATGTCAGCTAGACTTGTTAGCAGGCTGTATGCATGTGGTGATTTCTGTTCAAATAATAGTACTTCTGAGCCTTCTTCTATCTACGTTTGGCTTACTCAGAAATTCCATAATGGGTCCCTGAGGAAAACACTGTCTTCATGATTTTGTAGAGGAAGAATTAATTATTGAAGCATTCTTAAATTGTTTCAAGTTCCCAAATACTAGGTTAAAAAAAATGTTGGAATCAAAATGCAGCTTTAAGGGTCAAATGTGTTTTAGAATGAGAACAATTTCTTACAGCAAGATAATGTTCTTAAAGAGATGAATATACCTGCAGTCTGCATCTGCTTTTTTCCTGTGTTTAGCTGTGTTCTTAAGGCAGTCTGTAGTACACAAGAATGCCCCCACATGCTCCGTTTAGTTTTGAGTACTTTATACCTAACAATTATTTTTATATAATCTGGAAGCTAGTTTTTAAAATATAATATAAAATTACACAGATGGAAATTTCTAATAATATTTGCATTTTGTTTCAGAGCAAAGTAGAAGAGATGATTTGGAAGCTTTGGGTCATATGTTTATGTATTTTCTCAGAGGAAGTCTTCCATGGCAAGGTTTAAAGGTAGTGGGTTTTGATATCTTCCTCTGTCCTATTTTCGAATCATCAGCTTTTATTGACATGTTTGGGGTTTTTTTGAATGTGTGTCTGCAAGCTGTTCAGAAGCTTGTTTGTTCTTCTGTCATAGGCGGATACATTAAAAGAGCGTTACCAGAAAATTGGGGACACTAAACGAGCAACTCCTATAGAAGTATTGTGTGAAAACGTCCCAGGTAATGTCTCTGCTGTTAATAAAAATGTTTTGTATTAATTTATAAAATGAAACGGACATAGGTAATTGCTTAATATCTGGGTTTAAAATTACAATACGTGTAATAGATCAGAGAATCTCTGAATGGGTCAGGTTGAAAGGGCCCACAGCGGGTCATGTGGCCAATCTCCCTGCTCAAGCAGAGCCATCCCAGAACACATGGCACAGGATTGTGTCCAGGTTGTTCTTGAATATCTACAGTGGGGGAGACTCCACAGCCTCTTTGGGCAATCTGTTCCAGTACTCAGTCACCTGCATGCAGTAAAGGAGTTCTTGTGTTCAGATAGAACTTCCTGTGCATCAGTTTCTGCCCATTGCCTCTCCTGCTGTTGCTGGGTGCCGCTGAGCAGAGCCTGGATCCATCCTATTGACAGCCACCCCTTAGATATTAAATGTATTAATTAGGTTCCCTCTCAGCTGACTCTTTTAGAGGCTGAACAGGCCCTGCTCCCTCAACCTTTCCTCATATGAGAGATGCTCCAGTCCCTTGTTCAACTTTGTAGCCCTTTGCTGGACTCGGTCCCGGAGCTCCATGTCTCTCTTGTACTGAATAATTCAGAACTGGATGAAGCCACTGAGTAGAGAGATGGGATCACCTCCCTTGACCTGCTCTTCATAATTCACCCCAGGATTCCATTGGCCTTCTTTACCCCAAGACACACTGCGGGCTCATTAAGAGCTTGTGGTCCACCAGGACCCCCAGGTGGGAGAGCAGAGCTGCTTCCCAGCAGGTTTGGCCTGTGCTGCTGCATGGGATTGTTTTTCCCCAGGTGCAGGACCTTGCATTTGCCTTTGTTGGATTTCAGAAGGTTCCTCTTTGCCCATCTCTCCAGCCTGTTGAGGTCCTTCTGAAGGGCTGCACAGCTCTCTGGGGTATCTGCCACTCCTCCCAGCTTTGTGTCATCAGTGCCATTGCTGAGGAGGCCTCTGTCCTCTTGTCCAAACCATTGATAGATAAGTTAAACAAGACTGGGCCCAGATAGAAGGATTATCCTTTGAAGCAGTAGTAAGATAATGTTGCTGTTCTTCAAATATAAATTCTTCTAAAGGAAACATTAAAAAATACTTACAGTGATCAACTAGTCTGTGCATGTATCTTCACACTTTGCAAGCCTTTTCAGCTGAAATATGGTATCATACCCCTATTAAAAACAGGCTGCATTAGGCACAGCTTGAACTAATATTTAAAATAACTTATAAGTTTCAGGTGTCACTTCTAGTTCTCTGTAAGTAAAAGAAGAATTAATGAGGTGTTGGAAAATTGGACAGAAGGAAATACAGTGTTTTTTAAAAGTTGTAGTAAAGTGCTTGGAACAGGGGACATGTATGACATGGACATGATTTTGCCAAAATATCAGTAAACACCTTGAAAGGTAATCAAAATATCATTGATAGGCAAAGTGGATTTGCTGAGAGTAGCTCATGACAAATGAAAGGAAATCCTGTCTACAGTAGGCCTTGTGGACATGAAGCTGCTGCTTTGTTGTTTACCCCATTCTTAACTTTTCTTTAGTCTTGTCTCTGTAAAATTGATTGGAAAGAAAGAAGTAGAGGCATTTCTCTACGCACATTTTTGCACACTGTGCATTAGAATTGGAACATTGAATACAAGATCTCAACAGGTAACATGAAGGAAAAATTAATGGGCTCTTGCTAGGATATGTTTGGAATATGGTAGTGTATCTCAGAATATGGTACCATCTCAAAGAACATTTTTAAGTAATTTTTCTTTCTGGTAATTCATAGGTTCATGGTGAACAACTGTCCATGTTTTTTGGTGAGAGCTACAAGTTGCTTTAAAATGAAATAAGGTGGTGGGGATTTTTTTGAGTTCCATTAAAACAGATAATGGCAAATATATGTATTTCTTATTTATCTAGAGGAAATGGCTACTTACCTACGTTATGTAAGAAGGTTAGATTTTTTTGAAAAGCCAGACTACGATTACTTAAGAAAGCTCTTCACAGACTTACTTGATCGGAAAGGCTATATGTTTGATTATGAGTATGACTGGATTGGCAAACAGTTGGTGAGTACAGTTCAGCTGTTAGCAATATAATGGCTTTTTCTGTGATCACTTTTGAGTTTCATAAGATATGTGCATCTCAAGGCTGCTAATAGAGTTGTGAACAGCTGCTATTACAAGCTCATCTGCAGATGCATATTCTGACATTGTCTTCTGGCTTGAGTGCTTCATATTCAGTCTCTTTCCAAATGTACTCTTAATATCAAAGTACATCTCTGCTCAATCCAAAATGAGATGGTAGAAATTCAGATTGTTTTTTGAGCTGAAGGAACTTAAAACTTTTCAAGTAATTGTCATTACTGCATGTTTTTTTTTGTTCCTAGTATTTTTGAAATGCAGAACTATAACTTCTCTGTGTGAGGTATGCACTCCAGATATTTGTCATTTCCTTATGAAGAGATATTGCATAGTTCATTGCATAGTTCATTGCAGTACACCTAAGGTTTCAGGAAACACACTGCTTATATAACTTAAGAAATGGTAGATAATGGGATTTTCGTCGTCTTCTCAAATTTTTTCACTTCTTTTTATTATGGGAGGGCTAACATGTATATGTTTGGTTTCAGATTATGCACTTCACTCTGCAGTACTCTGTGTAATTCTGAAAGAATTGTAGCATTCATTTTATTGAAAAGTATTTTTTTCAGTGTTTAGCATGAAAAATTATTTTAAGATTTCATCAGAGTGTTTTAACTGCTAACTGCAGGAAGTATCAGCCTAAAGTCTTTCAGAAAATTAATGTATGATAATATTTAGAATTGCTACTTCAATACATTCTGTAAGTCATGGTTTGCTTTTTTTCTTGTTGGTATTAGTAAATGTCTAGTGAAGCGTCTACTTTAATCTGATAATTTTGTGTTACTTGAAACTGTCAGATTTATTATATTCTATTACAAACCAGTAACTTTTAGTGAGACTTAGAAATTTATTTTTTTTACCAGTCGCTACATATTATTTATATTTGTAGCCTACTCCAGTGGGTTCAATACATTCAGACCCTACAATGTCTTCAAACAGAGAAGCATATCAGCACAGAGACAGAATGCAACAATCCAAAAATCAGGTAAACTGCTCATGTAAGATTATCAGCATTACTATGTGTTTTGTCTAATGATTTGTGCTATGTTTTTATTAGAACCTGAAAATGAAATTGACTGTGGGTGTTCTTTGTAGGTGTTCTTTGTTTTCACTTTGATTTTAAGTAGATCTTAGTTAAAGTCTACACATGTGGAGACACATAAATATCTCCTAAAAGCTTGCTTGTTTGAAGCTATGATATAACGTAGTGAATAAGTAATGAATTTTCTCCCTACTTGCACTTCTTTATTTGCTGTCTCTCCTCCATGCACTGTATCCTCTCTTTGGGTTCTAGCACAAGTGTATAACATTTTCACTTTTTTTTTTTTTTTTGGTAAACCATGCTAATGACTTAGTTGGTACCAATGTTAGGAATTCAGAGCTGTATCAGTTTACCTTAGCAAAATTGGAGGGTTGTGTTAGCGTGCTTTTTCTTACTAAGAATTTTGAGGTTTTGCTACTTCAGCTCTGTATGAAAATTTATATGAAGGCATGTGTAAGTATGTTGATAATGTGGAAGTGCAATCTATATAGGGATTGAGTGTGTAATACTTCTGTGCTTTTCAAAAATAATATTTGACTATTAACACACAAATTGTTTATTTTTAATTTTTTTTCTTCTTTTGCATAAATCCTAATACATTCAAAAATGATAGTCAACAGACCATAGGGCAATGTGGGATTCACATCAAACCAATCTACATCACTTGAGGGCTCACCTGGCATCTGATAGACATGGTGGCTCTGTGCAGGTATTTTCAGCTTCTTTACATGACCTAAATCAGTCATTTTGCATGACGTAATACTGCTTTCCAGTAATGTATCACACAATTCATGTTTTCGTATTAAGTTTGCTTATCAGTAATGTTGAGAATGCTGTTATTATTTATTTCACAGTTCAGTTGTCAAACTGAAAACAGGTGCTGGAACTATGGAACTTCTTGTTGATGGAAATTTTTCTTGCTTGTGTCTTAGTAAAAGTATTAAAACAGTTGAACTTCTTTACAGAATATATACCTTACTCAGTGCAAGCAACTGAGGTTTAGACTTTAAATGTGTTAATTGTATTAGCAACTAAAACCCGTAATACACTGAATTCAATGTTTTTCAAGCTATGTTTTTTTCTTTAAGTAAATATGAAAATGCTATTTAGTGATGTTTGCTTAAACTTCACTCCTTTATAAAAACAGTAATTGACTAGAAAAATGTTCCCAGGGCAGCACCTCACACATCTCAGTGAAAAACTGTGTAGAAACCAGTGTTTTTCCCTATATTACTGTTTTTTCATCTTCAAAGAGCTCTTTTTGTGGTTTGTTTTAAATTTTTAAAATTAATTTTTGAAATTTTTATGTCTTGCTCTTTGAATATATATAGTTGTGAAATAGTTGGAGTAATGTGTAAGGAATTAGTACTCAAAGATTCAAAATGCCAACTGTGAAGTCTACATGATTTAGCTTTGTGAAGTCTTGTCTGGGTGGAGGTTGTGTGTGGAAAGTGTCTGCTATATTTTTGGTTATGACAATCTAAGTTATGTATGTTTCTTCTGAAGCTATTTTTTTTGGAAAAAAAATTGTCTTGGCCTGAAGAAAGAATGAAAAGTTGAGGATACAGAAAACAAGGCTGCAGTCCTGTCAGTGTGATAACATTCTCTAAATTTCATTGCTTTAGAAAGCTATATTATAATGTAATAAAATCTAGGTGGTGATAATTATTACAGTGTATCAAGAAAAAATTAAAAGTTGTTTTGTTCTTCCCATTAGAAATGCTTAACTTTCTTTTCCCATATTTTGGGTTAGAAAAATACACACTGAATTTATTAAATTACAGTTAGTAGAACTTTCAAAGTGTCATCATATGACTGTTGGTAATTGTGGTACTTAAGAAACCTTCTATTCTTTGTCAGGTAAAACATAACAATTACAAGAAATTTTCTTCCATGGTGAAATATGCGAAATACCCCTTGGGGATGGGGAGAACATTTTCTAGGAAGTAGCACAAGTAATACTATTATTCCTTGCTGTTAATACAGTGTTCCTGTCCTTTTTCCTCACAGGCTACAGGCAGTCTGTCTGGGTTCAGATCATTTAGGTCCGTTGATGCTAAGCAATTGCCACGTGAATAAAAACACTGTGCAAACCTGCAGTCATGGTCTTTGTCTTTGAAGATCAAGCGTTGTGCAGCAGGGTGTTTTCACATAGGATTGCTTTTTGTTGGGAGCTTCTTTATTAAGGGCACTTATAAAATCACATAGTATCTCCAGTTATGCTGCCACGTAGCCCCTGGCTGTTGTCAAATACCCCTTTGTTGCAGGGATACTAGCTAAATCATACTATTTGTTAGGTTGGTTCATTAGCTAGCTACTTTAGTAGGATTCCCAATTGCTTTCAATAAGACAAATACTAAAAGTCCCACAGAAAATTGATCAAAGGAAAAGTTGAGTCTGAGGTGTGAAATTAAAGTGCTTATTTTTTCTGTGATGTTAGTGAGCCATTGCTGGTCTTTGAGATCAGTTTTATCAATTTTTCTGCAAGATATGAAAATCTGTCAGATTATTTTAAGGTGACAGTGGAATGTTTTTAGGTTGTGCTATTAGTCATCTGTAATACTACTGCTGATGTAATCTCTGAGGTTCTTTTTTAAGCAATTATTAAAATGTGCTAGTGATTCTTATCTGTTACATGTTATCATCAAGGGGGCTGAGTGTTGGTGTATATGTTTGTTAGCATACATTTTCATGCTCTTAGTGATAAGTTCAAATAGGAACCATTGAAGTTCAAACTGCTTTGTTCATTAACAGATATTGTTCTATTTTTTGTATTAATTTATCTCAGACCCTAGGCCTAGGTTCAAAAGACCCTAATGTGCTTATACATGTCTAATTTTACATTGTAGTAACAGTTAAAGTTCAAATAGTATTAGGAAATTGAGTTGCAAAGAGAAGACATCCCTTCTTCCACTTACCTCAGTCCATTTTTCTAGTTCATGCAGACTTATTAATGGTCAACGCATACATGCCAGCAATTCATTCAACAGCTTTTGTGCCTTTGTTTTTGTAAGTTTGCCTCACTTCTCAAAATGTCAGTTTTGCAACACTGAATTATTTCTTTCTCTGCATGAGTTTCAATCTGCTTGTGCACCCACAAAGACTGTATTAATCTGTTCCATTAGTTTTTTTTTCCATCACTTATTAACTGATCTTCTTCCTCTTATCTTTTCTTTTTCTCATTGGGAAATTTTTTAAAAGAAGGTTAGATTGAAAGATCGGGTTAAAGAGTTCCCAGTCAAGTACTTAGGAACTCCTTGAAAGACTATTATATTTGATGTAAGTAGTTTTGAGTAGCAAGATTTCTCACCTTCAAGAAGTCAAGATAGTAAAGTGTTAGATGAAACAAATCAATTTTGCTAAGCTTTTGTGGAATAAAAAGATATTATGATTACTTTTATTCTTTTAACTGAGAACTTTTTGAAGGTAAAATAAAGAACTGTGTAGTATCATTAATAAATTGCTTAGAGATGTAGACTGGCTTTATTTTTGAGTGGAGAATTCAGTTACTGAGATTCTTAGTGGAATGAAGGGGTTCTTTTCTAGGTCTGTTTCAAAGTTTTACAATTCCTTGTTGTGATTATTGTAAGAAAATCAGCAAAATTTGGGTTTTTTGAACATAGCAAGTAAAAGATCAGTTTGCGTACTAATCCAAAAGAAAGTATAGAGGGTGAAGATTTACTCTTGCCATTTAGGGAATTGGTATTTAGGCTTAACTGTGTCTTGTTATAAATGGCCTTTATTAAGCTTCCAGAGGACCGTGTATCTAAGAAATCAGTCTATTCCACAATTAATGTTTCATTAATGCCTAGTGGGTGGAATTTTGGAATTTCATAGCATAGAGAGTTCCAGGAAATAACCAGTGATGCACCTTTATATAGGTGCTCTTCATATTAAATTTGTAAAGAACTAATTCAATTTGAAGGAACTAAATTTAGGGCAGGATAAAGTTATGAAAATGCTTAAAGTAGTTTTAGGTTTTCAGTTTAGTGTTACTCTCCCACTTGAAAATGGGTGAGTAGTTTGAGTTAATCTTCAATATTGAGATATTTCTAACTTGGAACTTTAAAAATATTTGTTTTTTTGAAACCTAATTATGTTACTATTCAAGGAAAAATGTTCATCTACATTTTGTAACGTAATTTTTTGGTGAAAAACCATAATGTAAATATCCTCACTTTTTCACTTATAGTTGTATCCAAGTCTTCTAAAAGATAAACTGTGCCTCCCATTTTTTCATCCTATTGATTTCATCAAGGGAAATCCATTCCAACTTGAGTCACAAATAGAGAAATTAAATGAAAAGTTTCTCTTAAAGCAAACTTAGTTTCATGTAGCTTCTCTCTCCTAAAGTTTTAGCTTTTTATGTGGATCTACTGTGATGAATTTTTGTTGTGCCTTACTTGTACATTCTGGCTACAGAATTTAGTGTACTACTCCTTCAGTGCTTACAATATCCTCTGGGTGACTTATTCTTGTTCAATTCTGTTATGTTCCCATATCTTCTGTGTTGTGCAGATTTTTGAGCTGATTGGCTTGTAGTTGGAGAGAAAAATATAATGATTTGCCTTATTAAAGGCTCTTCTAGGTCAGATTGCAAAGTACTTTCATGATGTAACGTGAAATTAAATTCATACAGCTATAGCCTTACTGACAGTGGAATTGAAGCACTCCTGCCTATCTCTTGTACTCCTTTGTAGGGGTCTTCGTTAGGCTGCTTTCAGCTGTAGTTGATTTGAGTGAAACTCAGGGCATTTGTGGTTCTGGAGAAGCACGACTGATGCAGTTTTTTTTGGATTTATACTATATACACTTTGGTTCACATATGCTTTCAGTGGTATTAAATCTTTCCAGAAAGAAGAACTTCATGTTCCCCCCATCTAAGCTAAGTCATGCAACAGACAGACTTCATAGTGTTTGTTTGTATATTTGGTGAATGTGTGTGTGGGAGGGGCTGTGTTCTCTTTTGCCTTGATGTTTGTCAAAGAGGCAGAGATTATCTATTATTGACAAGAGCAAGACAGGGCTATCTTTTGGTACGTGGTGTGAAGTTTTCAACAAACTGTTTCAAATTCTCTTAAAATAAACAGTCAAAGTAATAAACCAACTTAGGAAAAAAGCTGTTTTGGAAAGAGATTTATCCAGCTAATGAAAACCACTGTCAAGAAAAACTTGAGTTTGAAGTCAGTTTGAAGGATAAGCTGCAATAAGCTTTGTTCTTTGTTAACAAATAGAAATGCATTGACCCCAGCAGAGGGTGATTCTGACTCCTTTGAAGATGAAGTCAGCTTAGATTAATACAGCACTTACATAATAATATTACTATTGTAGGAAGGACTTTTAGATACCTGCTTTCATATTTTCCAGTTCAAATGAAGTTGTGTACATGGATAAGTTTGATCTTTTTTTTTTTCTTTTTGAATGTGCTGTCCAGGAAGATGTGAATAATTGAACAGGTGCTGCTGGGAAAGAAGAGTGAAGGGCAGTTTCATATGAAAGCCCTACAGATGCTACAGTTTGGCAGTATGTTTGATGTCTGAATAAAAGTCATACATTTTTTCATTTCTTTTTTAGGAAAATAAAAGAAAACAAGAGTTCTTGCAAATGCCTCTGCAAATTGAGACCTGTTCTTCATAACAGTTAGGAATGCTTAATTGTACTGTGTTTGCTTCCCATCCAGAAAGGGTCGTATACCTGTCTTGGTATTTCTTGATGTACACTACTTCTCTTTGAGTTAACTGAAGACAAAGGCTTCTGTTTCTCATCAACCACTCTTAATCTTCAGCATTGATCTGAGGTTCTTTTTAGAAAAATTCTTTTTAAGTCTAGATTATGGAGTAGAAATCCTGCGTTATTAGCGCTGCAGGCAAGGCTGACTTCAATATTAAATTGGGATTAGTGCAGGCTGTAGTTTTGGTTAGTTATATAGTTAGGTGCAGGGAGCTCTATGTAAGCACGACCCCACCAGTGATCCCTTCCAGCCGTAAGGATTCTGTGCTTCCTTTGGAAGCAAACTCATTTGGTGGTCAAGTTGAGCAAACCTTTTTTTTACCCTTAGAATTTTATGATTGCTCCTGTCTTAGTTAGCAAATACTTCTGATGCACTTTTCCACTCTGGGTATTTTACAAGAAGCAATTAAACGACCTTTACAGTAAGATGCCTGGTGAGGTGGTTGGGATAGTACTATATCCCCTTTTTTAGTAAATATGTACAATGATGACAACTCTGAATATTCTGTGACTCTGTAAAACCCAATAACTAGTATAACCCAGGATGTTTGGTTCAGGAGGCCTGCCCCGCCCCCTACCCCCCCCCCCCCAAGGTTTGTTAAGTACAGTTCCTACCTACTTCTGTCACTGAATGTGAAGTGCTTCTGTCTTGCCCAGTGATATGAAACTAAGCTTAAGACACCTAGTTGAAATTCCATTGACTTAGCATTGCAGGAATAAAGTCCAGTCCCCCACGATTCCTTCAATTATATTGATAAAGTAGTTAGATTGCTGCAATCCCACATACCTTTTACTTCGTTATGAGTCTGCACTATTTTAGTGAAATTTGAAAAAGGACAAAATTCAGCCTGATGTCAGCAAAGGGCATGGAAAATGCCTTGAGTACAGCAAACTTCTAAACACAGTTTCAATGGGAAACACAAAACAAACCTCAATAGACTAGGCTCTTGGCTCTGGTTGTAAATAGATGAGACATAACTGCTATAATAAGAGAAGAGCTTGGAAGAGTGAGGGAAATAAGATTTGGGGGGTGATTTTCCTTCCCTCTCCTTTCATTGACCTTAATCTCTGACCATCAGGCTGGTAATAATCTTGAATTATGGACTGCTTTTAGTCTCTATGGCTGATTAATTTAAAGTTTACAGATGTTTTCTGCTAACTTTTATATTATTTGTCCTGAATTATATTTTTATGCCTGCTGCCTTGCAGCAGTTTCTGCTACTTAGAAGCTTGTAGACCTGTCCATGGTGTCAGTCAATTAGCACTGTCAACAGCTCTGATTGGGTAGGCACTTGTCTACAACGAGTTAACCATCTTCCTTTTTGTATTCTATGAATAATGGAGAAACCTCTGGAATGGCTCCATTTGTCATGCAGGAAAGATGACAGGAGCTGAGAGAGAGAATATTGGGTTCCATTTGGTTTAAAGTCCAGACAAATATTCCCAGAGTATCACAGCTTTCATGGTGACTTGAACAATTTACATAGAAATTTGATGGTAACTAATACGAATGAAGATTAATCTATTTTTTTTATTAATTTTTTTTTTGGCAGTAGATGTTTTTGTGTCCTAAAAATCAGACACCATCTATACTCTTAAGTCTAGAAGACAGCCTTAGTTTTCCCCTTCTCTGGTGAGTTTTCTTTGAGATACAACTGAATCAGGACTTCATATTCACTCTAAGTATAAAGAGCTAAACTGAGGAGCATAAGTACACTGAAGGAGCAGAGATAGGGTTATACTGACTGAATTGGTATTGAATAAGTGCTTAGTGCCTTCCCTTAAGGCTCTGGGGGAGATTAGCAAGTGGCATCCACAGAGTTGCTTTGCTTTGTCCACTCACTTTGAGTCCTTCATGTAGAGGTCAGTTCCACTAATATACATGAAAGGAAAATTCAAGAGCAAAGGGATGCCAGAATAAAACCTGGAGAAGATACTGTTACTGGAATAAAAATAACTGTGGAAATAACAAAAATTACTGGGTTTTTTTAAAGCTGTATTGTAACCTTAGGAATTAAGAAATGTATGTCTCGCACTAGTATAATTTCAGGTCTTTCTTGGGATTTCAGGTGGTAAGTTCAACAAATGGAGAACTGAACACAGATGACCCAACTGCAGGCCGTTCGAATGCACCCATCACAGCTCCTGCGGAAGTAGAAGTAATGGATGAAACAAAGTATGTCCTTCTTTTTATATTCTTTGGATGTTTTGTGCTCGGCTGCTTCAATATTTTTCTCATACAGTTTTTCAGAAAATACTGTCTGAACTGAATAGCCATTGGTGAATAGTAAAACTACAGTCCTATACTTAATTTTGGTTTTAAGTTTTTAAAGAGTAGGGTTCCTATAGCTTGTGCTTTTTTAAGCTAAGCCTTCAATGACATACCTTGCTGTGCTGGCTAGAGAAGTGCATGCATTTTTTATATTTCAACTCATTTTGAAATATTTATTTTAAGATAGTGTTCTGACTACCAAAAGCCATGTGTGGAAGATGTACAATTCTTCCTCTATATTGTATTTATTGTATTCTGATTTCTCTTTTTTCCCTTACTCTCTTTCTGTATAGCTGCCAGAAAGTGTTGAACATGTGGTGAGTTACACAGCACAGGCAGGCAGAAATAGCCCCAGGAGCTTTGTTCTTGTTATTGGGTTTAAAACTAGTTTCAGAAAACTTAAAAATAAAATGTTTATTTAGAAATGACAAAATACATTTTAATTCTGTGAAACACTTAACTGTTTTTACAAAAAAGCCACCTTCAGGAGCTGTTCTGCCTGCTTCAAATCCTGCTTACTTTTCAGTTGTGTAGTTTGTGATGTACTTTTTAATGGGTACTAGAATATTTTTTCTTACTTCCTATTCCATTTGAAAGGGAAAAGCATTCTTTTTAAATATTGTAGCATTCAGCTACTGTATTAACAACTAACTCACATGAATAAGTAATAATTGCTAGCAAATGTTTGAACTTTTCCAGTTATCTCTGTAAACAAAGTGTTTACCAGAGTATTAGTCTGTGACAACTTTCTAACTAATCACTAAAACATAACTTCACGGTTCCTTAATGTTACAGTGTAATGAAAGGGAAAAATATTAAGATCTCTTACCATGGATGGGCAACTAATGTTCATATATTTAAGTAGTAAACTTAGACTTGCAAAATGGTACAGAAAAATATTCACCTTCTAGAGGTGGTATGAATTCCAATGTTTTATTTTATAATTGCACTTGAAATCGGATTTTACAAGGCTGTGGATCTAGTTTACCGTAAAATAGAGACACACACAGGTATGAAGGATACATTTGTAGCAGAGCAATTCAGTAGCAGCAATTTTTCTAGGACCCATTTTCCTAACTTTGGGAAATTTCTCAAATTGCAATTTTTTTGAAGCAATTGTTCCACAGGTTCTGGTTTTGGTAGGTAAGCTGTATTTGTATGTGTAATTAATAATTTTGAATGGAGATATCTGTAGGGCCACATTTTTGCACTGGCTTTCTGCAGGCACAGAGAAGAACTAAATTCTTTGCTCCCATCTTTGTGGAGCATGGTACTATTTTACTGTCAAGAATACAAATCTCATATATATATATATTTGAAATAAAAAAAATGCAGAGGGACAAAGATATTGATAGGCTACCCATAGATAAATTCCCTGTCCCCTCTCTTCAAACAGACAAAGTGATAATCTTCCTTATGCTCAGCTCATGTACACAGAGAAAAAGATTAAATTTCTTGCACTTTAAGTTGTGCTTAGCACAATTAAACCAATTTTTATTTCCTTACTTTACTTAGTTTTCTGCAGGAAGGTAAGGGAATTCTCAGGAGCCAAGATGCTCAGCTGATTGAGAAGTGTAGAAGTTCACTTCTTCTGATATGAATATGTAATGGACAAATACGTTCCACTTGATCTTTTTGTGCTACTCTTAACTGGTTTTGTTACAGACAACTAGTCTCAGTGTCCTACTCTTTAGATTGATTTCCTTTTTTTTTTTGAGTATGTAACACTCAAACTAGTGTTTCAGCACTGTCTGTTTAAGCTGAAGTTTCCTCAGTGACTAGGTTTTTTTGGGGGTAGTTCTTTATATTTTGAAATTGGTTTATATTTTGGCAGTAATTAGCATACGTGCATGCCCATTCACCCTTACCCCCTCTCCAGCTTTGCTATCAGACATCAGTGCATAGGTACACATATTTTTTTCAGAAAGAGCACTTTAGAAGATTTAGATAATTTTACATTTTAACATGGTAATTACAAGCCTAATACCAGAGGGGGTTGTGAGACATTCAAACATTCAAACATAGATTTTTACACTGCAGAATAGGTTAAAGGAATGGGATTACTAGTATCCTTCATGTCTGTGACATGAATATTTTTGGTTTTAAGGAAACATTGTTTTCTCAAAAGACTCTCACCTTGTACCTCTTTCATAATCTTTTCTCAACCTGAAAGTATGAACAAAGCTAACCTGTCTTGCTCATATCTTCTGTTCATAACTTTTTCTCATACTCTGAAAAGACGAACTTGAATCTTGTTTAGAAATGCTTCATTCTTTGTTCTAGATGTTATCTTAGTTTTAGAAACTTAGCATGACTATATCTTCATTTAAAAGATTTTAAAAAGGGTGTCCCTCATGTGAGTTTGCCCCCATTATGTATGATTTTAACTGTGAAGACAAATGTAGTTTAGCTGAATATTAGACCTTCTGCTACCATTTCAGTGAAATCCTGTAAATCAGAAAGGACAAGTTTAGGATGTTTTTCTTCAGTAAGGATTTTATTGTTTTGGGACATTTAACCAACATTTAACCAAACATTTCATTGTTTGATAAATATTTATGTACTCACATGCAGTATATATTCTAAATCTTATGCCATATCATTTTCATGGTGGTTGTGCAGCTAGCATGACTTTAGCAGTGGGTTTTGTGTTTTGGGAATTTTGGTGCTTTTTTTTGTTGTTGTTTGTGAGTGTTGGGGATGGAGGAGGTTGTTGGTTTATTATTGTTGGTAATTTTGTTGGTTTGGGTTTTTAGAAAAGTTGCTTTCTGACCTATTTCAGTTGTTGCTTAATGAAGTTATAAAGCAAGGAGAGAACTAACCTGATTGCTGTGCTGGCCTGACACTTGGGGATCTGCAGATCTATCTATAATCTTCTACGGATACTCTTTCATTTATCAGTGAGCATTTACTGCTTGCTAGCCGTCAGAACAGATGCTTCTATGAAACATC
Organism: Hirundo rustica; assembly: GCF_015227805.2. Taxonomy (NCBI): domain Eukaryota; kingdom Metazoa; phylum Chordata; class Aves; order Passeriformes; family Hirundinidae; genus Hirundo; species Hirundo rustica. The sequence goes on along the minus strand of NC_053488.1, from coordinate 61,040,848 downwards.
TGTGATTTGGATAACCAAAAGGCTCTTCTGTGGGGTGGCAGAGAAGGCCAAACAGGCAGTGATTATATGATCTGTCCTTTTTGTATCTTGCATCTTTTTTGCCACTTTAAACACTTGTTACTAATGCTGCAGTAAAGTGCCTGCCACATGCTTGATGTCAAATATAAAAGCACAGCTATCTAGTCACAAATGACAAATGAAGTTGCTTTAGAATTTTGGCCCAAGGCACTGTTCAAGTGGAATGAAGGGTATTGAACAGGATAAAGCATGATATTATCTTACCTCAAAAGTCACTTTAGATTGACTAATGGAAAAGTGCAGTGATTTTTGCATTTTATTGTTTGTTATTATTACACTGCCTACTCTAGAAATGTTACATAAACTACAAATAAAGGTTAGCAGTCATTAAATGCTTTATTTAAAAGAAAAACCTTTCCTAGAAGTAGAAATTTTTAAAATTTCTCTTCTGTATTTTGCATGCATATTGAATAGTATAATAAATTTGTATTTTTATAGTCCTTAATAGTACACCTAAGCAATGGTATCTCTGTATTATGTATAAGTGACAATAACACCCTCTAGTGACAGTATGCTTAAGAACAATTCTACATTTCTTTTATGAGTTATACACATTGAGAGATTATGCACTATGAATCTCTAACTCAGGGCTGTGTTTCTTTAATAAAATTCATTGTCAGGCAGTACAGTCTGTCTATCATAATCCCATGTAAAGGTGCATATATTTTAAAATTACAATTATTTGGCTTTGGAAGTCAATTTGAAGTCTAACATGTCTAGATTTAAAAATACACAATGTTTCAGTGTACTTCAGTTCAGATTTCCAAAACAGTCCTATGGTTTACAATTCATCATGGAATTTGCATTCCTTGAGTCCTTTTTAGATATAAATATTAATTAGATATTTATTGTCCACACCAGATAAAAGTTTTCAGCATTTAGTGATTTCTCCTTGAATTGAAATACTGTTGAGTAGTTTTTATAATTAAAAAAAACCCCAACAAAAGAACTATTAATAGAAATCATATTATAGTAGTAGTATGAACTCAGAAAGACCACAGGATTAAAAAAGCAGGGCGTTATGTTGGTTAAAAATAGTACTCTGGAATTCACCATTGCATGATGCCCTTTTTCTCTGGTTGATAGAGAAGTAGTAAACTAAATAGGCTATGAAGAAAAAAAAAAAACCAACAAACTATGAGATTTGCAGCAAGGATGAGTTAAAATTTTCTAATCAGGAAGGCAAGAAAGCCCAAAGTGTGCTTGAAATGCAAGGAGGATCCAAGTAGTCCTAAGTATTAAGAAGTCTGATCTACTTGGGTTGTGATCCATATAAACAAAATTTATTTAAAGAGTGAAGAGTTAAAATTCTAGGTTGCTGTTCTAGAATATAAATTAACTATCTGCTGTACTTCCATCTTCCTACAGTTACTTTTGTAACCTGGGTTCTGTATATGCGAATGTTATAAATCAAGACAGAATTCTTCGGTGGGTTTTCCCTAAGGCATGCTAATCTCGAACAAGTATAAAAGTGTTTTACCATCACAGTTGAGGGTAGGATTTCCTCTTTTGCAGGGTCATAGGATAATTGAAAGAGAGGAGCACTGGTTTGCTTTGATGCATGACATATACATATATAAAATACTTGGGGTGAAAAAAGAATTAAAGTAATTGGAGTTCATACATCTACAAGTAAATTCAAAGCTTAAGTGATAATGAATGTTAGTGGTTATAGGCACATGCTAAAAAAAGGGTTAATAGTTACGGGGGAATTTGAGTTACAATCAGTGGCTACTACTCTTCAAAACCAATTATATATCTTCTTTAAGAAGCACTTTTAAATTAGTAAATACAGTATGATACTTCTGCTAGCTGTAAAAATACTAATCTATGTAGTTTCCCCTACTGAATTTTAATTTTGGGCTTCCTCTTCATCAATAACCAATGTTTTTTTCTACTGAAAGTTATGTAACTCTCAGAGCAGTTCTGGTTTGCCTCTGCCCACTGCTACTTTTTCAGTGACTGAGCGACAGGGTGCCTTGGATATTTTGAGAAGGTAACTTCTGTCTCCCCTTACTTTGGATGTTGTTCTCACCCTCTGTAGAACCTTATTTTTAGACCCTTATTCTCCCTGATTTTTAAATGCTTTCCCCATTTCCCATATTCCAAACTAAATCATCTGGATTACTTTTGTGATATAAAATGCTTGGTGAACTTTAGGATTTACTGATCAAGGCTATTGATGCAGTACATTTATATTTTCACTACTGCTGTACTTCATAGTTTAAGACTCTTCAGTGTATAGTGCTGCAAGTGAAAATTCAGTAACCAAACCACAGGACTCAATGGGTCAAGCTGTATTAGAGTAGACATCTTGAATGTTGAGTTTTGATCATACGCATTGTAAACACTTTAGTGTGAAGCTTTATTTTTAAAAGTGGTGTTCAGGACCTGGGAGTTGCTTGAAATAATCCTAACAGTACAATTTAAATGAATTATTTTTGTGTGTGTGGTATTTGTTGCTTTCCTCTTTAGTTTATTTTCAAAAGTACTTTCTGGACTTCTGCAGTCCTTCTTTATATCTGGATCTAACTCCCTCCAACTCTCTTTCATTAAGTAGCGTTCTTTCAGAATGTATCTATTTGCTAAGTGAAATTCACAGTGTTTGTCAATTTTAGTTTCATTCACGTAGTATGCAACAAAGCAGAAAAAAGAATATCAATGTTCTTTATGTTTAAGCTGTGATTTTTCACTGTAGTAGTATTATCACAGCATTGGATCAGAACATTAATTATATTGTTCATTAACATTTTCTTCTAAAATGTCTTGTGGAATAGCCTTGGAGAAAGTTTTTCCAAGTTCTGGTTGACAAAGGAAGCTCAAATTGTTTTCTGGTTTTAGCAACAATAGTTTCTTAAGTGCACAATTTAGGTGACAGTCATAAGCACAAACTTCTATTTGGCATATTGCCAGTTAATATAAAAGAGTACTCTGGTAATGGAATATTTTTTGTCCTTACAAATACATTTTTAAGTCAACCTATAATACCTGTGCTTTTGATATTCTCATCAATATTCTAAACTTAATAGCTACTTGCATTATAGCTTTTTTTAGTTTGATACTTTTTTCAAAAAAAAAGGTGAAATGTGTAAAAAATATCTCTAGTTCAGTGTCTTTCTCTTATAAATCAATTGCCTGCAATAGAGCCTAATGTGTTCCCTGTGGTGCTGGCTATACCTGAGCTACATACTTCAAATGAGACATACAGTAAACAGTTTAGTTTTGTGGTTTCTTTTTATATCATGTGTAATTCATGTCACACCTGCAGGTGCTGCTGCTTATTCAAGCGGAGGAAAAGAAAAGCCATCCAGCGCAACAAATGACTAGAACCAAACAGAACACGGGAAAATGCTTATTTGTTTAACTACTGTCTTGTGATCTTAAAAAAATTCCCAACAACAAAACCCAAAGCAAAAACCTGCATAAAAACACATTTTCCGAGGACTCCCTGAGAAACAGTATCATGCCTTTGTGCTTTGATTTGGTTCTTCTGCATCCATCTTCTGTTTCTTAAATTCATCTGTTCTGAAAGCTTTAAGATACTGTAAAATAGGAGAGCTTCTTTGACCATTAACATATGGACCAATGAAATAATAGAAAATGAACAGTATCTTGAGCAAAACTGAACTTGAGAAGTATTTCTTCTTTCCTAGGAAGTAGTAGGTGTCTTAGATGAAGACGGATGTCATAAATCAGTTATTTGAGTTTGTTGCAGTGTATCTAAAGCAGTTTTCTTCAAAAATGAAGAAGAAAAATACAGGAACACATTATTATGCAAAATAATAAAATCTTAAGATTTATTTTGTGACACTTGCATTGCTTGTCTTCTTTTGCCTCAGTTGTTACTCTAGTCAAATTGTCACTGTCTAGAGATACTGGGGATGCTGGTTTAACTGTCAACTGTTGTCAAAATGCGGGTGCTACTAACAGAAAGTATTTCCAGTATCCTCTCAGTTTGAAAACCTGCTTTTATCTTGCCTACAATGAAAATTGTGGTACAGTGGAAATTATGAGTGTTTGTGCAAAGAATACAGATGTTTGTATAATTTAAGTTGTACACCTGGTAAAGTTAACAAGATCGAATCACCTTCAAAGGAGTTCTATAGAGCAAATATTGAATCTCGTTTAAGCAGAATCAGTATTAAAGTCTGTATGTTCACTAAGGTAGCTGATGATTGACAGCATCTTTAAATTGAAAATATGGATGTGCCAAGTAAAGTTAGAGGTGTGTTATTTTGCTCTTTAATTCAGAAACAAATGCAATGAAAGTGAGTTAGACTTCTGCCTTCACTGCGTACTAGCCCAGAACACCGCAAATTTCTTGTCTTTTTTCCCCTGGAAGTTTCTTCTTTTGGAGTGTATAGTCAGTAGTGTCATAGAATGGCAAGGATGTGTCAGATGCTTCTGTTTGTGGGACAGCCCATTTTATTTTTTTTTTCTTCAGAAAATAGATGCTTCTTTTAAAGCCATAATGACAGAGTTGTAGTTTTGTCATGTTTAACTGCCAGTTATTGAAGAAGGGCTGTGGAAGATGGAGGTGACAAGACAGATTTATTGACCAAAACACAGATTATCTCTGTTTCTTTAGAATTCTTCTGGAGCTAAATAGCATATTTTTCTATCCACAAATGTCTTTTGGCATACTTATTTATTTTTAATCTGTTTTGTGGTAGCATTTAAAATGTATATAAAAGCAAAAGTACATCTTTGAATTAATCATTGCATTTACAAGGATTTTAATTTTATTTTGTAATATTTTTTTCATTGAGAGCCAAAAGTGTATTTTATTGTTTGCATTATGTGCTCATATGTATACTTTGATCTTTGTCATTATTACTGTTCATGCTCCTTTTTGTTTTAGAAAACCTGAACTTAGCCTACAAAAACACACTGTGTAAGAGGTCATAAATTTCTAGTCTTCCAGAGTGTGTTACTGATTATTTCAGACTCATGAAGTTATTTCTTTGTTTTGGTTTGAGCTGAGAAGTAAGTCACTTGACCATTCTCTTAGGAAAACACATCTTTCTTTGTATACTTGACTAAATCTGTTGCTTGTACATGTGGTATATGTATTTCTCACACACCTGATGAATTTTGTTTTTGTAGGTTTTTCTTCTCTACAGTGTTTGTATGATCTGAACTCCATAACAAGACAGTGTGAATATTATGAACTTAAAATGGTTGACTATATAAAAGCTGTTTATTTGCTAAATGACTAGCAAGGCACTTGCTTTTCAGCAATTTTTTTAAGTGCTTGATTTTAAGGTGGAAGAAGGTTTTCTTCTAGTAAATCAATCAGCACTAATACAGATATGCCAATATGATTTGCATTTATATTCTATTCTTCCTGTCTACAGTAATGGAGTAAACAATGGCTGGATGTCTAAAACTGAAATACATCCCTGTTTAAATGTAAAAAAAAAAAAATAAAGATAGTTTTTTAAAATTTGCCTTTCCTACAGTCTTTGATGAAATGTTTTAGTATGTGCTGAACAAATTTTATCTCTTTGGGTGACAAGGAATTTGAAAGCCTGATTCTCATAAAGCTATCTTGACCTACAGTTGTGTTTGCTTACTTAAGAGATGTTACTGTTATGTGCTTTAATAGAACTTAAAACAGCAATGAAGTGAGGAGACCTCAATGCACTTCTCTGAAATCTCTCATGGATTAAAGTTTATGCTGCCTATACCACCTGAAAAAAGACCTAAGGAGGTCTAGGAAATGGATGAAAAAAACATTTTGGGTTAGAAGAGGCCCTTAAATAACATCTAGTCCAATCTCAAAACTCCACTACCCCCTCCTCATGTAAGTGTCAGAAGTGTTTCACTGGATCAGGTTGCTTGGGCCCCATCCAGCCTGACTTGGAGTGTTTCCAAGGATGGGGTGTCCACATCGTCTTCAGGCAACTGCTCCAGGTGTCTGTCTCAGCACCCCATGGAAAAAAGGTCTTCCTTATAGCCAGTTGAAATCTATCCTCTTGCAGTTTAATCTGTAATTTCTTGTTCTGTCTTGGTAAAAAGTCTCTATGTTTTACACTGCAAGTATTGGAAGCACACAATAAGGTATCATCTTTTCTCCAGACTGAAAAACCCTTATACTCAGCCTTTCCTTATAGGTGGGGTGTTCTTATCCTCTCATGATTTTTGTTGCCTTCTCTGGACCTTCTCTAACAGGTAGCGAGTATTTCTCATGGTGGGGACCCCAGAGCTGGACATGGCAATGTAGTGGGGTCTCACCAGGGCAGAGCAGAGGGGCGGAATTCCCTCCCTCACTCTGCTGCCCATGCTGCTTTGGATGCAGCCCAGGACACCATTGGCTTTCTGGGCTGAGTGCACATTGCTGTGTCCTGTGTAATTTTTCATTCGTTGGTATCCCCAAGTCCTTCTCTGGTCTCAAACCCTTCGTCCACCAGTCTGTACTTAGAGTGGGGGTTGCCCTGAGCCATGTGCAGGGTGTTGAACTTGTCCTTGCTGTCATTCAGAAAGTGCATTGTTGCACTGCAAAAGCTTGTCAAGGTCATGAAGTACATAGTAGGTAGCTTTTGATAAGGATCCATTCCTAGATCTGTTGTTTGCAACTAAATATAGTCTGATGGGTGAAGCTTGGTGGTTGTCTTGGTTGCAGTTGATTATGAGGAGGTTAAGTTTAAGATATTTGGCACCATGAAAAAAAAGTCAGCAGAGATACTACACAGGATTATGGCATAGCAGGGTTTTGCCTTTCAAGGGTATTTGGGTCCAGGCACCCCAGTGGACTTGTGTACAAAGAAAGGCTTCTGGGTGATGTGGTGGTTGGGGGCTCTTGTGGGCACAGAGATCACAAAATGATAGAGCTTTTGCTTCTCAGACGAGTAAGGAGGTGAATCAGCAGAACTGCAGCCTTGGACTTCTGGAGGATTGACTGTGGCCTTTCAGGTTTATATCAGAGTGGACTTTGTATAGTATGGGAGATTGCTTTGGCCAGTTCAGGTCAGTTGTCTCATTCATGTCCCCTCCACAGGTTTGCCCAGCTTCAGCCTGCTGGTGGTGGGGGTGCAGAATTTTGGGGAGGCAATAGTGATGCTGGGCCAGAGCTGCTCAGAGGTAGCCAAAACACCACTCTGTTACCAATGTCTGTGTGTGACTCACCAGTCACTGACACACAGCTCAGCAACGTGAGGGCTGCTGTGGGGAAAAGTACCCATCCCAGCCAGACCCAATACAAGTAAACATAATACTCATCTGCAAGAGGGCTAGAAGGAAGATCCAGAGAACTAACAGGCCTGTCAGCCTGACCTCAGTGTTGGGGAAGGTCATGGAGCAAATAATTTTGATTGCCATCACATGGTAAACATATACAGGGTATTGGCCCCTGCCAACACAGGTTTACAAAAGGTAAATCCTGCTAAACCCACATGGTCTCTTGACAATGTGACCTTAGTGGGTGAGGGAATGACTGGATGTTGCTGCCTGGGCTTTGGTGAACCCTTTGCCACCATTTCCCCTAGCATTCTGCTCATGGCTTGGAATGGTGCACTTGTCACTGGGTAAAAAACTGGCTGTGTGGTTGGACCAAGAGAGTGGAGGTGAATGGGATTATATCCAGATGGCAGCTGGTCTTAATCTGTGATCTGGGCTAGGGCATTGAGTAGCCTCAGTAAGTTTGCAGATGACACTTATATTGGGCAGGGGTGTCAATCTGCTGGAGGATAGGAAGGTCCTGCAGAGACCTAGACAGGCTGGATCAATGGGCTGAGATGACTGAATGAAAATGTCAAGGCTGAATGCTGAGTCCCGCCTGTACAATAACCCCAAGCAGAGCTACTTGGTGGGGAAGAGTGGCTGGAAAGATGCTCAGCAGAAAAGGACCCCTGAGGGGGATGGTTGACAGCAGCTGAATACAAGCCAGCTGTGCCCAGAAGAAGGCATCCTTGTCTGTATTAAAAATGGTGTGGCCAGTAGGAGCAGGGATAATCCCAACAGGATAGTCCCTCTATACATGGCACTGATGAGGCCACTCCTCAAGTCCTGCGTCCGTTTCTGGGCCTCAGTTCAGGAAAGACATTGAAGTGTTGGAGCCAGTCCAGAGAAGGGCAGTAGAGCTGGGGAAACCTCTGGAGCACCAGTATTATGCAGAGTGGCTGAGGGAGCTGGGAATGTTTAGCGTGGAAAACAAGGCTCATAGGGGACTTCGAAGATGTAGCCAGGTGGGAGGTCAATGTCTTTGTGGAAGAAACAAGTGACAGGACAAGAGGAAATGGCCTGATACGGCACCAGGAGAGGTTTAGATTGGATATTAGGGAAAGCTTTCTTCTTCAAGATTTCTTCTTCTTTCTTGTTCTCAAACATTGGAACTGGTTGCCTAGGGAAGCGGTGCATTCACCATCCCTGGAGGTATTTAAAACATGTAGATGTAGTGCTTCAGTACCTGGTTTAGTGGTGGACTTGGTAGTGCTGAGAGTGGTTGGGTGTGATGATCCTAATGGGCTTGTGCAACAGAATTCTGTATTAATGCTAGGAATGTACTATTATACCATATTTCAAAAGTGGGAAGTTCTAGCATTGACTGGCCATCGCTTGGCCATGAAGAGCCATAGATGAACAGTTGCCTTTCTGTGGTTCAGTTTGAGACAGCATAGCTGCAGAATATTTATTTGACTTTTGAGGCAGTTGTCTGTGGGTGACTATGTAAACCCCCACTTGGTTTGACCAGTAGACAGTTGAGGCGTGTGTTTCTAACTCTTAAATTTCATCACACATTATTTTAGTATTTTCTTTATTGTTCATTTTTTCATTTTTTGCATTGGCTAGCGAGTTTGTTGTGGTGCACCTAAACAGAATAGTGAGAATTCTTTACTGCTTCAGAGATATAAATCTTGAGAATTCAATGCTAGTTCCTCTGTTTTGGTTTTGTGGATACATAGGTTCTGAACTTGGATATCCACTTCAATTTGAATTAATTTTTGAGGTGTAAACCCATTTGTTTCATCAGTTGAGAATGTATACTGTCTGTAATCTGCCATATAGGGTTGTCCTGAGGATCCTTGCTAGAGGTTTTGTTTTTCACATGAATGCCCTCTTTCCATGAACAAGAGGGATTGAAAACAAAGTTCTTCAGAGCTCCCAAGAAATAGGCAGGTAGTAAGTATACATAAATTACTCCAGTTTGATTGATAAACATCCCTGCATGAACTAAAATCACAGCTGGATATAGCAATCTAAATTTGCTGAGATAAAGCTAAATTTGAACAGTGTCTTACATGCAGGACAAATTAATATATTTCTATGTTTATTTTCTTAAATGAAGAAATTGTACTCAATAATCTCATTGTGCTGTGCTATTTTATGAAATAGTTGCAGAAAATTACCCTTTCTGGAAAAGACAAGGTAAACTTTTGTAGTCTTAGGAATATCCACATGTTGCAGATGAAATGAGTCTTCTGTATCAATAACTAGTACAGAGAATTTCAGTATCTGTTAATTGTGCCACCCAATTAAGCATCTGTTTTGTGTAGTGCATTATTGAAAAAGCTTCTGCTACAATGAATATGAAACTTGTCAGTTTTGTCATGTTCTTGCTTGCTTGGAATATCAGGATTGTCTTCCACCTGCAATTTCTTTGCAGGCAACTCTGTGAGCTCTCTGTCCATTTTGGAAGGGTAGTTTACTTCAGAGGTGAGCAACAGATGCTGTAAATGCACTTGAGCAGATCTATATGAACTGCACTATGTGGCAATACACTGAAAGCAAGCAAATGAGGGAGGGCACTCTGTGCTGTGGATGCCTTCACTTCACTGAGGAGACCTTGGCACTGTGCATGGCCTGGGATGCTCTGATACCTGAGGTGAGTGGAAACACTGGTGTCAATTTGTACGTTAAATGTTAGTAAAGCTCAGTTTATTTCTGAAGTGGTTTTGTTGTTTGGATTTTTGTTTGTTTGTCTATTCATTTTTTGCTGTAAAATAAATATAAATGAAAGTTCTTCTGATTCCTTCCCACACTACAGTGGATATTCTTGTTCACTCCAAGGGTTTGTGCACCCCGTATTGGAGCCAAGGGCTGAGAAGACTGGAGGGTGGCACAATCTGCTTGTCCTCTGCAGAAAACTACATTTAAAAGGCTATTTTTTAACACCAGGCTCAGTACAAATAGTTTCCACAGCTCTTGGTCAATGTTTCTGACAGTGGTGGAGTTTTTTTGGCTAGGTTTTAAGATTTTAACCTTAGTTGAACTCATGCCCTCACTATATAACTTCACACAAATTTGGAAAGCTCTCAGATTAGATCCAAGGTCAAATGACAAGACAACTGGAAAAATTTTTGTTATTTGGATGGTTTATTTCCAGGTGGCTGGCAGTCTGCTGGCTGAGTGCCTACTGGAGACTGAGTCCAGTCAAACAGGTGCTAGAGTCACAGCCTTTTGCTTGCACTGTTAGGGAGGGACATCTGGGAGTTGAGGCCTGAGCATAGCCAGAGCAGGCAATTTTACCAAGAGTGGACAACCATGTAAAACTGTGGGTGCCCAAAGGGACGCAGGGTAGTCCCAGGGGCAGGCAGAGCTGCTGTGTGTGACTACAGCAGGGTGTGAGGACCTCAAGACCACAGATGCCTATCTGAAAACAGTCAAGGCCACAGAAGGAACTTGCTGTAAGATGAATTGCCCAAGCAGGAACTTGAGATAAGCACAGACAGGAGAAATTTACAGGAGGAAGATGCTAATTAGCCTGATGGAGGTGAGATTTGGTTAACTCAACATAGTTAACACATCCAAACAAAAGATTCTGGCAAACTGGGGGAAAGGAAGCAACTACTCATACACATGCCATCCCAAGTTATGGGAACCCTTGTGACAATGTGTGGATACCTGGAACTTGGACTGTATAAAGGTGGTTCCCCAGAAGAATGACTCCAGGATGGCCTCACTGAGAGGCCCAGGGTGAAGAAGCACCAGTGGGACACTGCTGGAACTGTGGGTGGTGATTTTTTCTGCTTGATTTCTCTCTTTCTCCTCTGCCCTGCTCTTTTTTCTATTTCTTTTTTCTACCTCACATTTACAGTTAAATCCTTATTACTGACTTTGGCATATGGTCTCATTAACACCTTAATTTGGACAGAAGCCAAATTTGGATCCTAATGGCATGAAGCACCACCTATTCTGTGCAAGGTGTTCAGCTATTTTTGGGAAGCTGTGCCATAACTTGGTGAAGGAGCAGAGGCAGTAGAAGCAGCCTGTTGGAGGTCAGACTGGGCCTGGCTGCACTGTGGGGGTAAAACGGAGGGGACATGAGGCTTGTTGGCAGCAGCTGCCTCTCCTGGGCTTCTTTGGGGGCAGTTTTCTTTCAAAGCCAAGCCTGCAAAAATGCAGCTGTTGATCTCCTCTTGCAGATGACTATTTTCTTGCACCTCTTGAGCAGGTGGGGATCATCTCTCTTGAAATTAGAGTTGTAGGAGAAGATTAACTAAAATCTGCAAAAGCAGTTCAAACTAGTTGCCAGCCTTTGGAGACCAGGATAGAACTGAGCCTTATGCCAATGAAAGACAACATGGATCTTGGAGATATTTAATAGGTGTTTGAAGCCTAAAGCTTAGGCTGACCAAAAGGTTGTGCTTCGGTTTCTGTTAAGCAGTGAACACCCTTAAGAGAAAACAGGAAGAATTGAATCTCTGCCCTCCTCCTCCCCTCCATGCCAAGGCTTACGTTACTGTAAGGTGAATCTCTTGTTCCAGAATCATTCAGAGTCAGTCTGTGTGGTGGGGAAGTGATGCAGACTGCCAGTTAGCTGGACTTCTCTTTGCTCTGTGGTACTGTTCAGCTCAATAGCCTGGGAAGCAAGGGCCATGTCTGTGTGCTGAGAAAGTGTGGGTGGCCAAGCCAACAGGAGACAGCTGGGGCAGGTTTGTACCAGCAGTTGAAACGGTAAGTAGTGCCAGAACTGTACAAAAATTATGGCTACCACTGAGAACTACTACAGGAGATTGCTTGATGTATTTGCTTTAGTAAGATTCTTTTGGCAGCCGTGACTTGCTAGAGGAGATGCAGAGGAGGAAGGTTTTGGGAGAGTAATTCTGCTCAAGTCCATCTTTCATGTCTGCCTGGAAATTATTTTCATCCTTTGTAGATGCTAAACATCAGAAGATGTTCTGTTTACTCTGTTGTCTCATCCTTAAGAACTGGAGGAGTAAAGTCTGCTGATGTATCTGAAGCAGTAACTGATGATGAGCCTGCTCTCCTCACCACTAAGCTTAGGCTGCAGCCCTCAAAGTAGCTGGTGGCTGTGCAAGTCTACCCAGAAATTTGAAGTATCCAGGGAAGTAGGCTTAGAAGGTTGACATATATCAAAAGAATGACCATTTTAAAAGTAAATGGGACATTTTTCTTCCTGAAAACTGAGGAGACTCTCCTGCTGATGGAAATCATCTCTGCCTGCTGAATGTTCAAGGCTGAGGCTGAAATCCGAATAGCAACACCGGCTGTATTCGGGTTGTATTGCAAAGTTTCAGTAGCAGGAGGGTGTTGGGGTGGTTCCTGTGAGAATCTTCCAGAAGCTTCCCCCAGGTCCAGCAGAGCCAGTGACAGCCAGCTTCAGGACAAACTCACTGCTGGCCAAGGCTGGGCCAGTCAGTGACAGTGGTAGTGCCTCAGAGACACCAAACTAAACAGGGGGAAGAAGGTTTTGTGCAGGAGCAATTGGAGCCAGGGAAGAATGGAGTGAGAATATGTGATAGAAACAGCTCCGCAGACACCAAGGAGGAGAAGAAGGGGCAGGAGGTGCTCCAGGTGCCAGAGCAGAGATTCCCTTGCAGCCCCTTGTGCAGACCATGATGAGGCAGGATGTTCCCCTGCAGTCCATGGAAATCCATGGCAGAGCTGAGATCCACTTGCAGCCTGAGGAGGACCTCACACTCGAACTGGTGGGTGCCCAGAGGAGGCTTTGACCCTGTGAGAAGCTTGCACTGAGCAGGACTTGTCACCCTGGTTTTTCTGAGTTTTTTAAAGCCTTTTGATTGTTCATAAGATGAAGTCAGACTTTTTAGCTACTGTACAATATCAGGAGCAGTTTCTGCCTTTTCTCACACACGTAACATAAACAAATCCTTTGTTTTTCATTCCCTGTCCTTTGTTTGCATATTTCTAACCTGAAAACAATTTTAACTGACAGTTGGTCTGGCCACTGAGCCTGGGAGGTGATAACTCCAGAAGCCAATCCACAGCCAGACCCACAAATGTATAAAAAGTAAGAAATAAACAGGCAGAGGGGCTCTCGGCCTTGGCTCAGCCTTGGGCTCTCTCGGAGGAACATCTCTGCCCTGCGAAATCTCTCGTCTCTGTGTGATTGCTTTGCGTGTCCCGATCACAAGGACCTGTGGCCCTGTGAAGAGAGGAGCTCATGCTGTAGCAGGTGTTCTGGCAGGATTTGTGGCCCTGTGAAGGAACCACAGTGGAGCAGTTCATGAAGGGCTGCAGCCTTTGGAAGGGTTCGTGTTGGAGGAGTTCATGGAGGACTGTCTCCATTGGAAAGGATTCCTGAAATTGTTCAGAGGAAGAGTGGCAAAGTTGTGTGATGAACTGACCATAGCCCCTGTTCTCTGTCCCCCTGCACTGCAGGGTGCAGGAGGTAGAGAATTTGGCAGTGAAGCTGAACCTGGGGAAGATGGGAGTTTAAGGTACATTTTTTAGTACTTGAGCTGACATATAACTGACGTTGCAGCTGAATTAGTTTTTGAATTGTGTTTGGGTTTTTTTGTTTGTTTGTTTGGGGTTTTTTGTTGGTTTTTTTAACAAATTTTCTGCTATGGGTGCTAAAATACTGTAATTTCAGTTGTGCTGCAGTGTTGCCACTTAAAGTGAACATTTGAAAGTTCTTAACGTGTTTTGGAATGGAAATAATTATTTTCAAATAAAATTTGCTTTATTGACAGATAGAATCAGGAATTGAATAACTGCTTCAGAAAATGCTCCATTTTGTAGCAAAAATTTTTAGCATTAAAAAAAAAAAACCCTGCAAGCAAACAACATGCACACAACCCCTCAACCCACCTACTGATCTTGTGTTAAATATGTTAAACTAGTAATGTTCAGTAGATGTCTCATGTAACTAGTCTACAAAAACTGTACATTTTTTTATTTAAGAACTATCCCATTAATATTTATTTATGTACAAATTGTTGATATTATTGTTTTAAATTCTACATTAGAGCATTTTCTATATGATAAAACATTGGAAACATACTTACAGAGCACAAATTGTATCTGCAAATTTCAAAATACAGAAAGGAAAAAAACCAATGCTTTTCACCAGAAAAATGCACTCAAATTTTCAGAAGCTGTCTTTCCAGGACAGAAAAGAAGCTGTCTTTCTATTGTTCTGAGCCTTCAATATCTTTGGAAGTGTAACATACAAATGTGTAATGCAGAAATTAAAAGAGTAGCTATGCTTGGTCCATACTGTTGGCAGGCTAGAAACTGAGGCACTTTAATCCAGATAAAACTGAATTAAAAATCAAGCACATCTTTCATCATGAAACTAGAGCTGTGCAGTTATTTTTATTGCTCTGGTTTAATATGAACATGAAGCTCAACAGCTTACAAATCTCTTTGGGATCCTTTCTTTGCATACGCCAAAAACGTAAGATTTTGCTAATGGGGTAAGAATACGCGAATGAAACTGAGGCACAGACAGGCCTGAGCCTCAGTGGTTTGGTCTGGATTGTTTGAACTGTATAGCTCAGTTAGTTTTGAATGTGTGTTTGTTTTTTCCCCCTATCTGTGTCAAATACATAAACAATTTTCCTGATCTAAAAGAGAGAAAATGGAGCTAGGGAGAAAAAGAAATTTGAAGAAGTGCTCTGCTATAGATGATTATAACAAGTAATTTAAAAGGTGTGCCACAACCCAAACCCATGAATCATTACATTTCCTTTCATGTGAAGCTTGGTGTGACCTTCATTGTTGGAAATAGCAGGAAGTATTATTTCTGCAATGAATATACTCTTGCTGTGGACCTTGCATTAGAGATAGAAATGAAACAAGACACTTCAAAGTTTCAGCGGCAAAAGCTGTATTTTAACATTACATCCTATTTTTATACAATTTTCCAAGTCGTGTTTAATTCCAACTGGTTAGTAACTTTCTTGTCACTCAATTCATTGGTTAGAAGGTGCTTGTGCTCTCTCTTTAGGTGTTCACTCACAGGTGTTTAAATATTTTCTTTGTGAATTCTCACAGGATAAACTTTATTTTTCACAGACGCAAACTGCCTTCTTATAAGAATAGATGGTTATGCAAACTGATTCTCATTCTCATTAATCTTTCTCATGGGAACTTAACAGGCTAGCTGTTAATTCAGCTGAAATAGCAATAAGGCCTGCTTTTACTAGGCCTTTCTTTTATAAGGTTTTACCTCTACGGAACAATATTCTATACTTTCAGTAGTTGTGAAGCAGAAAGCTTAGCATGAATAAGTACAGATATAAATTGCCAGGTCACATTTCAGTTAGAGTTCATGTTAAGAAGTAATATAAATGTAAATATAAATATAAATGTAAATAAAAATATAAATGATCTTACTTTGAAATGAAATTTCTAATATAAAGTTCAAACCTGCCTGTGAGAGTGTTTTAAGGAAATCTGTTGTACTGAAAAGATTACAATTTTGTTTCAATAGACAGTAACATGGTATGACAAAACTAGGGCATTTCTGCTGGATATATGTGGCAGGAATTAGGATCTGATTCAGCAGAAAAACTGCATCTGCTTCCATGTAGATGATCTTACCATGCAACAAAAAACTATCATTTTTAAAAATAGGAATGCTGCTCTTAGATCAAAACAAAATAAAACAAACAAACAAAATAGCTAGTTGTCACAAATTTTAATGTTAGAATACTCATGCACTGAACTTTTTAGTTGCTGAAGCATTTTAGTGATTTAAATTCAAACATTCCCATTTAACAGAGGTAAAATGTTCATATGTGGACATCACTGACTGTAGAAATATGCCTCTTCCTGCTGCTGAGGACTCCAGGACGGTGTAGATGAATGTAGACGAGAGATCTCTGAAGTTAGGTTTTAGAAGATGAGGTTTATTGTGAGGGATGTGGAGGCCTTGCTCTGAGCTGCCAGACTGCAGCTTGTGGCAAGGCCTAGGAAAGTGGGGGAAGGGAGAGGTAGGGAGAGGAAATTCCAAGAGAGGAAAGTCCTCAGGGAAGGGTGCAAGCAGAAAGAGAGCAAAGAGCAAAGAGACCGTCCAGCCCCCCTGGGACCCCTTATCAGGGGTCTTCAAGGTGGGCTGGAACAGGACTTGTGCCAATGGGGTTACAGATACCTGATACTTCAGGGGAGGGGTACAGGTGTGGGATGAACCATACATTGAGGGGTGAGACAGAACATCCCATTTGACCTCTGGGTCTGGCTGCAGGTAACTTTCAGATGGTCACATAACTGTTTTCCCAGAGATCCAGTATCTAATACATCTCAAACATCAAAACTTACTTTCAATTCTATCTCAGTTACAGGTTTCACATTCTCAGAATCTAAGCAATCATATTTATAGGGTTTTTTGGCTTCTTCCTCCCCAACAACTGACGCTGTGCTTGTTTGTATCTTTTCTTTAGCAAGCGCAGTGTGTTGGGTGATGTTGGAGCAGTGTGGCAGTGAGACATCACAGCCTGTGAATGAATGAAGGTGCAGAGCTAAAAGTGCAAAATCATTTTGCATGGAAAATCAGCAGATCACTTCTAGTCCATGTGTCATGTGGAGATACGACTGGATCAACAGCTGTGAAGCTTTTAATGAAATATACTTAAACTAAGATGACTTCTCAGAAGCCACAAGTAGTCTTAGTATAGGCAAGTGATTGCAAGGACATTTCTAATGAAATTTTGTGTTCTTTTCAAATGTAGTGTTTCCAAATATGTTTAATTCGTATTAAGAATAAAAATGGGTAAGGTTTTGAAAGTCACACTGCAAGAACAGCCATGTTGCAGCAGACTGAATATGTATTGAGCAGAGTACTCAGTTGCTGTCAGTTCACCATCAGATACCTATGAAAGAGTGTGAGAAAAGGAAAGATTATACTAATATTTCTCCCAATAATCAACTCTCTCAACATGACGTAGTTCAGGAATGTTCTCAATCATAAGCAGTATTTATCAGTTTAATAACCTCACTGAATTTTATTTTTTCTTTGATTAAGTTGCCTGGTTGGACACTAGATGAACAGAAAGTCTTGCTGTTAATCTTTCTACATGAATTCATGTAGAATACATGGAGGAAAGTTTGGATAAGCTCTCAAACCAAGCTATCAAAATTTAGTCTTGGTTTGTTGGCATGATGGAGGTGGTGTGGTGTTCGTTTGTTTGTTTGTTTGTTTTTAATATATGTTAGAGGTGTGGGGTTTTGTGGTGGTGGTGGTTCGGGTTTTGATTGAGATTTTTTTGTCTTTTTGTTGGTTTGGGTTTTTTAACTTCTGAAAATGCACATGTTGGAAATGAGTTATATGGAAATAAATGTAGGAAATAACTGATAATTCTGTGCAATAATTGCAGAACTTGAGAGGCTGAAAATCAGAAATACAAGATTATAAAATGCTAGCCCTTAACTGGGATCTTTTTGTTGGCTGTAAAACTTCTCTCTTTTCTTGTCATTGTGCTGATGTTACTAGACTATTTCGAAACTTATCTTAGACTGTCAGTGAACAACTTTAGCTGGTCATAGTTCAAGGGCCTGATTTCACACACATCCCCTCTATAGTTGTGGCACGGCTGTGATAAGGAAATTCGGAAACAGCTACAACAATCGTTAAATTGGCAGGTTTTGACTGTAGTCTTGATTGCCCTGGCACATTAAATTTTCCTGATATATAATTCTGAATACTTTTAAGTATCTATTTTATGTTCTAGACTTTGTGAGTTTTTGTTGTTGGTTTGGTTTTTTGGTTTCTATGTGTGTTTTGTTGCTGGTTGCTGGTAGTTTTAATTGCTGTTGCAATATTTCACAATGTCAGGGGAAATAATCTGAAATGGACAATTGCTATTATTTTCCTACTTGGAATGCTTGTTTTGACATCTGGCATATTTTGTCTGCACATAGTTTCTAATTTTCATTTCTGCTTACACTGTGGAAACCAGATAGATTTGTCTCAAATTGTCATGTTTTGGAACTTTCAATAATCAGTGTAGATCTTGATTTCTGAGCAGCTAATAAATGAGAAAATGTAGTCTATTCAGTTTCTTTCCAGTTGTATGCATCTCTGTTTAAAAGTCCTCAAGGCAGAAATTAAAAATGTCAGTGTGACATCAGTTGTGATCTCTGAATACATTAAAGAAAAAAATATTAATGCTACAATCTATGGACTACATTTGTAGAGGGTTTGATTTTCTTTGTAATGTTCACTCACTGTTTAGTCACAGGCTTTCAAAGTGAACTTTTATTCTGGACCTTTTCCCCCCAGTGTTTATTCTTGATTTAAATCTTGAGAAACCTTTTAAAATATATTTTTTATCATCTAACAAGTATGCCTTCTATTTCCTTTTAAACAGCAATGTCAATTCTCACTGTAGCTAGAGAAAGTGCAGTTAACTACCCTTATGCATATGTGTTTGTACTTAATTCTAGCTTTATTTTGTTCATTTTGTGATGCTATTTTCCCTTAGGCTTCCACTTCTATTTCTGTGCTCATTTTAGCCTGTGTATTCATTGACACAAAGGCTTGTAGTTTCTTTATTTGCAGTGTAAAGTACCACGTTGCAGCGTTAATATTTCAGAGGAAATACTGTCTTCTGACACTATATGTACAAAATCTCAACAATAACAGAATACGAGGTTTTTGCCTTAGTATCATAAGTTACAGTTATGAACCGTTTACTGCAACATTAGGCACATGAAAGCAAAATTCTGCAATCCTAATAGCTGGCTTCACTTAACACAGTCTGCTAACAAACAGCAACTGGCTATTTCAAGTTTCCGGCTGTAAAACTCTAGAGAGCATCTAGTAATAATGTAGCTTCATAAATATTGTATTGGCTGCTTGCTTATTATATGTTTGCCATTGACTATGTATGATTCTTCTGTGGATAATGCTTGTAGTAGTCTGGCTGGTGATGGGTAAAATTTGCAGGTGTATGCAAAATACTTGTTTTAGAGGCTCCTCTCTTGAAGGTGAAGATGCTCTTCATTGCAAGCTGTCCACACAGAAATGATACACAGAGAGAAGCAGTGCTGGGCTGACTTGTATAATCTCACTATTTCACAGACAAACCAAGTAAATAAAACAGCTCTTTCCTCCAATAACTTCTCTGGTAGAAAAACATGCTTTCTATCACATACCTCCATACTTCTCATTAGACAAATGCTGTAAGACTGTTTTTTTAAGAGTCTTCAGCCCAAAAATACGTATTTAAGTTTCTGTAATCACCTGTTTCAGACATAATCAGGGTTGTGGTTTGTTTGTTTGTTTGTTTGTTTGTTTGCTTGTTTTCCGTATGTGAGGAAGCTTATTTTAAAAAGTGACAAGAGACTTCTTACTGGACAGGAGGATGAAATGTACTTATAGATGTTTTGAGTGACTTGGAATATATGATAGACATTAGGCTTTGGTCCAAGACACACTGAAGGAACCAATAACTTTTTCTGGTCTTTCTTTTCCTTGAGGCGAGGCTTGTCTGATTTAAATTGTCGTGGGCTATCTGCTGCTCTGTTACCCTTCTGGCTGCAGGAGATGGGTCGAGTTTCGGAAGCCCAGCAGAGCTGAGGGAGCTTGGACCGCCCTACCTTCAGGCTGGAAGAGCTGCTCGGACGCTGGGCGCTGCCGGGACAAGGTGGAGCCGAGCACGGGAATCCTTTGTGGCTGTCATCCCGGTCTGGCTGTGCCACTGGATGGCAGCATTGGATACGCGTTGGCACCGGCGGCACGGCGCCGAGCCGGGCTGGGCTCCGGTTCAGCCTCGTTAAACATCAGCCGGGTAAAAGATTGATAGCAATGCAAATGTATTTATAACCGCTAGAGATAGTCACCTTCCACCCCAATTAGCCTTTGAATTGATTTAGTGAGAAAAACATCTATTATGGAATAAAAGTCTTAGTGATTAGTGTTGCACTATTTCACTACATTTGAAACAAGCTGTAGGTAAGAGGGTCTTACAGGACATCAATAAGCTTTAATATTATAAAGTGCTTTTAGGCTACATCAGAAGCAAATTACAGGTCGATGGTTTGTTTTTTAAGTAAAATATAACTATACTGTTGGTATGCTGAGACTCTTTTACAAAATCTATCTTGTAGAATTTTTCATTCTTTTCTTTTTAAAATGGGTTATTTCACTAAGCACAAAAATGTGCATCTTTCTGAGAGCTAAAAAAAAAAAAAAAAAAAAAAAAAAATTAGTATGTTTTGAAGCTGATTTTTTTCCCCTATTTTTCCTTCTTCCCAAATGCAGTTTGCTGCAAAGAACCAGGAGTGAGAGGAGTGGTGATGATTCTTTCTCTGGAGTGTGAATCCTGGTGGCACATCAGGTACATCCTGATATCTGGGTAGTATTGCTAGGAAAGGACACAGGAGAGAAGGGTCCTCTGTTTCAGTTGTAACTATTACAAAGGGCTTGTATGGTTTAAGGTTTCTAATATAAAGACATAATCTACATCATACTGAGTTTCAATTACATGTTGAAAATGTTATTTCTTCGAGAGACAAAACTTTCCTGATATTTGACAATACTGCACTGTCTTTGCTGTTTTGCTGCTATGATGTGAATTAGCTTTCTTGCTAAGGAGTATAATGTGAACAAACATCCTTTGAAAACAGAGCTGGAGCTGCATGCTTCCTGATTCACATGCTACACCTCACTCCCACCCCCCTCCCCCCACTGTAAAATCTGTAAAATCTTTGCTTTCTATTTATGTATTCATTTGTGTTTATATAAAGGATGAAGCTTAATGAAGTCTCTGCAGTCACAGCAGGATGTGGCCCTGTGCTCTGTCTGGGAGCAAGACCTTTGAGTTTGTTCCTCAATCCATCTTTATTTAATATATAGCTTATATGGTTAACACCATAGTTTCAAAATATGCTGCTGGCATTTTTACTTTTTGAGAAAACTGGTAAGTTGTATTTTTAAAGACAATAGAAAAATATTTTACTCAGTCCAGCGTGCTGGTTTTGAGAGCTCAAACTACAAAGACCCCCTTCCTTCCACTCCCCACCGCAGCTATTGTGGCTGTTTCAAAGCCTAGTCTGAAATTTACCTGAATTCTTAATGAATGCTTGCATCCAGATGGCAGAATGTTTTTATTGATGCTGAACAAAGATACCTTTCTTGGTATAAACTTTTAAATACATTTTATATGTTTGTATTTGTAGTTTGCGTTCCAACATTTAAACAAAGACTACGGAGACAAAGAAAAAAGATAAAATAAGAGAGAAATGTTAGCAATGTTTGCCAAGAATATTTTTAAATGCACAACAGGACTGAAGGGCTTAAAATCTAGAATGCCCTGTAAAAATTGGAAAAAAAGCAATCAAAGTGAATAATTCTACTTTTAGTGGTTTTTTTGTAACCGTGTTTTGGATATCTACAATGCACCACAGCATTGATACCAGGTAATATAATGATATCCCACTTAGTCATGGTGAAGCATGCTTGACAATCAATCAGAAATCAGCTGGAAGCAAAATCTCCTGAAGGCAGCCTAGATCTGACAGGATTTGTCCTTATTTGTGCGTACATGAGTGCGAGATATACAAGCTTTTCACATAAATGGCATGCATGAAAACTACACTGGGATTTAAAACATATATTGTACATTCTGCAAAATATTTGCTCTTGCATATCTCCAATTCTAAAAAAATAGGCAGTCTGACAAAAACAGGATCCAGGGAGCTAATATTGGCATTGACTTTTAATTTGCACGAATGGTATTGCAAATATATATCAGTGTCAATTAAAGCAGTTTCATTGCTTACAACATATAGGAAATCAGATTCCACAATTACGTTTGTCATACGAATAGTAGCACTGTTTCCAAGGTTCAAAGGTCACTGACAATTAGCATAAGATTTAAAATTAAATTGCACTAAATATTGTTTACTATAATTGCTTGAAAATTTGTCAGGAGAGTATGAATATTTAAACATAAATAATATATTCTCGCAGCAAACCTCAGGGTTTTTTCCCTAAGGTTTTCATTTTCAGATGTTTAGTTTTGTATTTGGTTCATAGAAAACAGTTTATGTTGCATCTAGGTAACCAGATAGAGCTTATTTACAATAAAGACAAGACTTTATGCAATGTTCGTAGTAGTCTGGGAGCATGACAGTGTAGATAAGATTAATAAAAAGGCAAATGTAATAATCTGGATCTGGTTAAACATTTCAGTGGACAGCAGCAAAAAAAAGTCAGTTCAGTCCTAACTGCAGGATAGTATTTGTATTTGTTAGACTTTATGGTCTGATTTTTCCCAACAGAAATTTTTATCTCAATTTCTTCAATTGTATTATAGTTTTAGTGTTAAAATATCTGTGCATGTGAGTTCAGAGTTTACTGGATGCTTTTCCAAGGAAGAAAATATTAAAATGTGAAAGGCCTTTCTGCAAGGATATAATTTTGATGCTGGTATGATGATAGCAGAAAGTAGATTTGAAGAATTTATAGAATGGTTTCTGCAGTAATTAATGGCATGACACCAGGAGTATGACACTGAGGAACCTACCCTGACTGATCTTTGTCTTGTGCCCTGATTGGTGATCTCAGATATGCTAAGAGGATTTGCACAGGCAGCTGAATAAGGAATCTATCCCTTTATATAGCTGTGGAAAAAAAGTGGAATAGACTTGGAACTATTGTGGGAAGGCATTGCTAATGCTGCTTTAAATAAGGGCAAGCTGTCAGCTGTGTTAAGAGATGTGATGGTTCAGCCACTCATGGTCTGTGAAAACGTTGCTTGATGCTAATTCTCTCTTTGATTGTTGTCTCCTGTCTGAGAGACTGGAAAATGTTACAGTCTATGGTATTTCCCATGTGTTGCTTAAAGTTCCTTATGTACAGTAAAAAACAGGGATATGGCTGCAAGTTATTTTAAAATTAGCCTAAATAAAAAGCTAGTTTTCAGAAGATGGAAATCTACAGAAGTTGACTTGACTGAAGTTTTTAGACTGTACATAAGACTGTAAAAAGTATATTGCATGTCCAAACTTTTGAGAGAGGTAGAAATGTCACCAAATATGACAACCTTAAATTTCTCTGAATGTTTTTTCATTTGTGATAGGTGAGAATGTTGTAGATGTGCAATATTTTATATATGCAAAATGTAAGAACACTTTGGTCAAAACTTAAAAATGTATAGGAGTTTTTCCATGTTACAGAACATAAGAAAACATGCCTTGAACTGAAAACAAGGCAACACAACTTTGTCTTAGAGTACTACATATTTTTTGGGGTATGCATAAAGAAAGTGTTAATGGATTCTGTAGAAATAAGCTACACTTCACAAACAAGGTTAGTGCTCAAGAGGATGTGTGAAGAGCAAATTCTGACATTAAGAGAACACAGGTAAAAAAGATAACATGCTTTTATTCCAAGTTATTATATTAATGAGAAACCAAAGTGTTTTTCAACTTCTGGTTAAAGATAAAATGTGCCTTATTTTGAGAATAAGGTGTTTTTCTACGTCGTATACAGAAAAGACGGACTATTTTTAGAAAGTGTTCAAGGATCAGCAGTAAATGAGTTTGAAGCAAAGCTGAAGTAAACTTTCAAGAAACACCATGAAATTGCAAACAGGTGATGATGCTACACATGAAGATCAGTTTGAGGTAACATCAGGATTGTAGTCCAAAACTGGCAAAGATTTTTCTTTTTGTTAAAGCTATATTGACTTTAGATGACTATTCTATAGTTACAAAACCAGAATTTGAAACTACTGCTTATACTGATTTCTGGAAAGTCCATCAATTGCCCATGCAGATAATAAGCATACGAATATTATGTGAATTACTTGAATTACTTGAGCATGTAGCATTAAAAGTTGTGTCAAATATGTGCACACCCTATTGCTGTGTGAAGAAACAGTTTCAAAATAACACTGTACAAATTATGGGGTAATCTCTTTATAAAAGCAAATATCATGGAAGGTGTTCTTACTTCTCTTCTGCTTGGTAGAAGATGTAGGAAAAAACACATGTTGAGTCTCCAACCTGGGGGAGACTACAATTTTATAGGTGGTCAAAACTTTGAAGAAAAATGGACTTGAGAACTTGAGAACAATACAGAGGTGCTTTAAAGATATAAAAACCTAAGATGATTGAATCAGAGACTGTGTGTTTTGTTTTCTTTTCTTTTGTTTTGTTTTCTTCTTTAGTTATGATTACTGTATCTTCTTTTAGCTGGGAAAGAAGTAAAGTTATCTTTTGGTTTAGATGGTAGTACTTCATCAGCCTCCTCTGTGCTGTATCTTTTGAGAAACACAATTCTCAGTTGCCCTCTCTCCCCCCTTTCCTATAGTATCTGATACTTTTTTCTTTTATTATGATAAATTCTTTTACTTATCAGCTCTGTCATGAATTTTCTTTAATGACCAGAGGCAGTAGCTAGTCTGAAACTAGAAAGATGTCTTAGAGCCACACAAACACCTATTTTTTCTCATCTGAAAACATTGAAACATGCCTCTAAATAAGAAGAGTGAATGTTTATGCTATGCCAACAATCCTAGGATATTTGATGGAATTTGCTATTATAGTTGGTATTTTTAAAGCCAAAATTACATTTTTCTATATTTGAATTTTTTTATAGCAAAAGTAGTGTATGTCGTCTTAGTTTTCCTCTGAGGAATGTTTTTTAGAACAAAGTTAAAAAAAAAAAAAAAAAATTGGATTTTGCAATAGGTTTAAAAGAGTTTGAATTTCTAGGAATAGTTTTACTGTGTGCACTGAAACATCATGGAAGAATAACACTGAGAATTTAAGACTACCTATTTTTGAGAACCGGGAAAAGTTACTTTGCATCTAATATACAACTAAAGTAAACAAATTCAATCCCTGTAATATTTATGCATCTTATTTTAAGTAAAGAAAGTACAGAATCTTTAGATATTTGCTTTTGTAGGTTTATTGTTTTAGCATTGAGGCTGAAGAAAACATTTTTTTTAATAAGAAGTTTTTAAGGTGAGAAATAAAGAATAGTAAGGAAAAAACTGAAGTAGAAATGAGATGGTGCTTTTTTTCCCCCCATTTTTGTTTTCCTCTGGTGCAGACGGGGTAGCACTGTAATGCATTCCAAAGATCTGTTGACTCCTTGTCAACTCCTGATCTTAAACTTTTTCAGTTGATGTTACTCTTTACTGCACAAGTTCAAAATTCCTGGTAAATGGCTTGACATGTTTCAAAGATCTCGGAAATAGCAATTGAAATAAAGGGGGAAAAACTGTGTGTTTGTCTTTGGGTTATGATAAGAACAGTAACTATCCGGTGTACTTCATCATTGAGAGTGTTTAGAAATGGGTTTGTAATTGATAGGAATTCACATGGTATGAGCCAATATCAGGACTGTCGCATTGTGGGAATTCTCAGAAGACACAATGTATAAGATCAATATAGTAATTAAAAAAGGTTAAAATGAATTATGGGAATTCAGAGGATAAATTCCACTAGATCAGGCTTTGAGCTACTTAGTCTAGTGAGAGGTGTCCCTGCCTGTGGCAGGGGGGAATTCAAACCTTTATGACGATCTTTAAGGTTCCCTCCAACCCAGACCAGTGTATGATTCTATGAAATAAGATTTCAAACTGAACAGGAAGCTGATGATGCACTTCAGTATTTGGTATTTTGACAATAATGTTTCCCAAAGGCAGGAGACTCTGCAAGCAGTTTTTATTAGGAACCATTTCTGATTATTTTTTCATCTTTGGGATAAGATAAGGACTGATGTAATAACAAGTATCCCAGGAGTAATTTATCCAGTTGTAGATATTTCATGGACTTAGGTCAAGCAGTGTTAGGTTAGCTGATCCCCATTTGTGCATGTTTTTGCTTTCAGGCTTTGTGTTTGAATTTTTCATATACTTTTATGTCATATATAGTTGGAAAAATATTGGACCTTGTTATAAAATAGATATCAGAAGATACATCTCTTCACCTCTATGGACATAAGAGACGACCTTGGGAGTTCCAGCTGTTTTGTATTGCCCAAGGTCAAAAATAAGCATCATGGAATATAAGCAGAGCACAATATAGCAACTGTATGATGTTGTATGACATGCAGATAAATATTAAACAATCCCTTTCCCAAATAATGTCTGTTCTTACAAGCTGTGCCATCCTCATTTTGTAGACAGGAAACAAAAGCTGTGAGCAGTTAAATCTCTGTAATACTCTGATGTAGCCCACACTTTGAGTATACACTGCTTGAATCTAAACATTCAACCAGCGGTTCTGCCTCCACCTCAGTCACAGGATAATTGTTTTAGTGGCAGTATTAAGAGATACAATGGCATGTTGCAAATGCACTGTAAAAATGCTTATTTTAATGAAAGAGTGTAGCTTGTTTTCCTTCCTTCCTTCTTTCCATCCTTCCTTCCATCCTTCTATCCCTGGACAATTAAAGAGAGTGTCATTCTCACTATTCCTGTTTAAAGGCTACTTACCCATGACCTTCTTAATACATTGAATAGTATAGCATAGTTAGCAATGAGTTAATACTTTCTTAGTTTTGTTTTTAACTGGCTCTTCCAATTTGTGGAAATGTAGAATTTGTTTCCATGGTAACTTTCAGACATCAAGGCTTGTGAGAAGAAGACTGGTAGATGTATGATTTAGATTATACTTGCTGGGTTTTATTGTGTTTTAAATATGTTTAAGTTGGAACAATTTATAATAGTGAGATTTGGAAGGCCTGACTGAAATATTTTGCTAGTGTCTTTGTTATTCGAAGGTAAAAATCATTCAAATGAAAATGACTTGACTTAGACTAGATTTGGTGGGTTTTTCGACAGTTTTGGTGTTTGGTTTTTTTTTTAATGAAGAATGTTTATTAAGCAATAGTTGCACTTGTGTACTGAAATGTTTCCATGCTGCTATTTCAGAAAAAAAACCCCAACAAACACTCTTTATTTTAGGAAAACTGAACTTTTAATGAATAAATATTTAACTTCAGGCTTAATTAAATACCTTGTATTTATTGTTATTAGTTCTTATATGTAAGGTGTTTATTTCTTTATTACTAATTCAGCTTTCCAAATTACCGCATATTCCCCACATATTCCTTTGCCATTTCCTCTCAAGGTTAAAGTAGTTTAAAGGAAGCTTTTGAAGTCTAAAAATAGGGCTGCAGGCCTACAGTGATTTCAGTATTATTGAATACAAATGTGAAATTATTTTTAATTGAGCTTAAACTATTTTGTTAATATAATGTGAGTATGGCCACTATCTTCTTAAACTTGATTTTCTTCTTTTGTAGGTATTTCTAATACAAAATCCACCTCGTGGTCATCAAGATCATGTATGTATGTGTGTACAGCTAGTCTTCAAGGCAGGCTTCAGTTGATCTTCATTCAGGGAAAACCTTACATCTCTGGAGCATAATGTTAAAAAAAAAAAAAAAAAAAAAAAGATGAGCGATTTTGAGAGATGACAGAGACTGAGGGTTCAAAATGTTAAGAAACCCATGACGTATGTGGACTATTGGTTATTTTCATTATTCTTAATGGAAGAGATTTTCTCTGACCAACCAACATGATCAGAGCCAAACAGAGCATCTGAACTTTTGTAGTAGAAGAAATGTTTGTTTTTCTGTAGCTTACATTTCTTTGGTTAGGCTAATTTTTAATGGTTTTCTTTAGCTTTTGTAAGAAAAAGCTTAAATGCATCTGTTTGTGGTATGGAAAACATTTATTCATAAAAGTGAAAGCCTTGTGAAGAGTAAGAAAACATAACACATTAAGATTTTGGAAGAGAAATCATTCCGCTGAGGAGGATGTGGCATTGCCTGGAGTTTGAGTCATGCAATTTTTCTTCTAATTTTGTTTGGCTCCTCTCCATAGAATATCTTTGCTTTCCCAGGTTTTTGTGGTCATGAATATGCATTTGTGCTGGCTTGAAGGCAAAACCAGCGAGAGACTCCAAGTCAGAAAAAACCAATTTAATAGGAGAGACAAAAAAGGTAAAATAAAATAAAATAAAATAAAATAAAATAAAACACATGCAATAGTACAAGAGATCACTGACAGAGTCAGAATACAACCTGAAACCATGGTGGTAGCAGTCCAGATGAAGCGGTCTTGTTGAAGCAGTGTTCCCACAGAAAGGTCTGGTAGCTCTTGTTCTCTGGGAATCCAGGGGGTAAGGCTGCCTGTGCTGTCCCAAATCCCAGATTATATCCAGGTGGGAATGCTTGGCTCCTCCCCCTGGGCGGAGCATCTCACAGTGGGCTGATAGCATTTTATCAGTCTTGCAATGGGTCCTTGATTGCCCATTAAACAGAGATAGCTCCTGGAGGGAGTTATCTCTGAGTCATGCAGCAGGGCATTGATGGCCCATTAACAGAAGATAGTCTGGAGGGAGGGGGCAAGGGAAACACTGCCCAACCTAGCTTCAATAACTCATGTAGATGGTGATAGAATACATACTTTGGGCACATCTTACATTGTAACCTAGGACAGCATTTGAATCTACAGAATCGATACCAAATCAGTCCGCTTGCTACTAAAACATACAAGATTAGTAGGACAACTACTTAGATAGGATTAAATACGCCTAATTGTATATTTTGGTAGGTTGATATTGGCTAGATGACAAGTGCCCACCAAAGCTACTCTATCATTTTTCTCCTCAGCTGAACGGGGGAGAGAAAATACAACCAAAGGTTTATGGGTTGAGATAAGAACAGGGAGAGGTCCCTTACCCATTGCTGTAATGGCCAAAAAAACCCTGGACCTGAGGAAATTAATTTATTGCCCAGCAATTCAGAATGGAATATTGAGAACTAAAACTGAAACTCAAAACAGCTTCCTCCCACCTTTTCCTTGTTCCTCAGGTCAGTTTCATTCATGTTGCTTTATCTCCACCCCAGCAGCGGAGGGGGACACGGGGATGGGCTGTGTCCGTTCATCACACATTATCTCTGCCACTTCTTCCTCCTCAGGGGGAGAACTCCTCACACACTTCCCCTGTTCCAGAGTGGATCCCTTTCAGGAGGTGTCGTTCTTCAGGAACAGGCTGCTCCATCATGGAATCTATGCTAGGCCACAAGCCTTGTCAGCAAACCTGCACCCACATGGGCTCCTCTCGCCATGGCTCACAAGTCCTGCAGGAGCTTGCTCCAGTGTGGGTTTCGCATAGGGTCACAGCCTTCTGTCAGGCATCTGCCTGCTCTGGAGTGAGGTCCTCTCTGTTATGCAGGTGGATCTCTGCTTTCCCATGGACTTCCATGGGCTGCAGGGACATAGCTGTATCACTGTGGTCTGCACCATGGGCTGCATGGGAGTCTCTGCTCCAGTACTTGAACAACTCCTCCCTCTTTATGGCACTTCCAGATATGTTTTAGTGGGTGTGGGAATATGGTGTCAAAAGTTGGAGCTGATGACCTTGGAGGTATTTTCAACCTTAATTCTATAATTCTACAATTCACTGACCTTGGTATCCTCAGGGCTGTCACTCTGGCAGCAATTGCTTCTGCACAATAAATTCTTCCCCTTCTTAAACCTGTTAGCCCAGAGGTGCTGCCACTGTCACTGAGGGTCTTGGCTTGGAGAAGGCTGGCATTGGCTCCATCCAACACGGATACAGCTTCCGGCTGGTTTTTCTGGAATCATGGAATCATAGAACCTACTAGGTTGGAAAAGATCTTGGAGATTATCATCTCCAACCTCTGACCTAACACCTCCTCATCAACTAAACCATGGCACTGACTGCCACAACCAGTGTTTTTTAAAACACCTCCAGGGACAGTGACTCCAACACCTCACTGAGCAGCTCATTCCAATGCCCAACCACTCTTTCTGTAAATAACTTTTGCCTGATCTCTAGCCTAAACTTTCTCTGGCGCATCTTAACACTGTGACATCTTGTTGCTGGTTGCCTGGGAGAACAATAGGACAATAGGAAGATATCACATATGGAAATGAAATTTGATATGATGTAATTTGGAATTAAATGTACTAAGTCTTTAGTTGGTTGAGGGTTTTTTGTTACAAATCAAAACTGTCAATTACATTCGTTCGTCTCAATTTTCTTAGACTTGAGAAACACTTGTTATTGTAAATGTGTGATGTGCTTTCATCTTTGCTCTTAAGAGTAGAGGAATAAAGATAATTCTCCATAATACTGTAGATTGTGTGTCAACATCAGTAGGTATCTGAACCAGATCTCTGAATTTTCAGGTCTCTCCTGATCCAGTGTTATTTCTTCACTATTCTTTTCTTTTTTATCTCCTCACCTTAGTATAGCATTAACTTTTAAGGCTCTAGTTTTCATTTTACTGTTCAAGTAGATGGAAAAGGCAGCTAATAGAAATTAATAATTGACTACTGTAACAATAAATTAACTGTCAAGTTTGGTTCCTTTGTGTCATTTGCTTACCCTAGAAGCAAAATACACATGCAATTAAGAGAAAGGAGGCTGTGACAGAGATGGTTATTTATAGAGGTTTCCAACTTAGTTTCACTTCAGTGAATAGTATTATTTTGTGGTTAAGGACAATATCGGTCAATAATGATTTTTCAGGTGGATAGTCATTATTAATTTACTGAACACTTAAGGGAAAGTCAAAAGTAGAAGTCAGTTCTGAAGGGTTGGTTTTCTGTTGTTGGTGGGGTTTTAATGTTTGTGAGCTTTTTTTGTGCTGATGTTCTATTTTTATAGATAAATTGAATTTCTGGGAGAAAGGAGTCTTCGATATAAGTAGTGGATTCTTTCAAATTGAAAAATATGAAATGTGGTAAAAGTTTCTGGAGACCCGACTGTGAATAATCAGTAGCAGGGGCTCTGCCTGTCTGTATCAGCCAGATTTGCTGCCCTGTAAGAGTCTATTGGTCCTTAGGGCCTAAAAGAAGCAAATGTTGACAGCAGAGCTTAAAGCAGTGTGGGTTTTATACTGCAGGCTTTTTTTTTCACTTTGCAGTGGCATAATGGTCATGCTGTAGTATAGGTTTTCCTTTTCTTGTCATACATAGATTTTTCAGGTGAATAGGACTTCAGGCACTTGATTGAAACAACATTTGCCCAAGAAATTATGTAAATAAGTTAGAATCCTCTTTGAACATTTACAAAATAAACTCACTTTCTCAATAAAATCTTGCTGCTAGTAAACACTTCCCTGCTATTGTTGCACAAACAGTAATGGATCACACTGTCCAAGTTTATGTCATGTTGGTGGCAGATGGCACATAATAAACAACCCACTGTTTTGATTTCTCCATGCTTTGATTGTTTGTCCAAATGAGCAATAAGTGTAGCTAATGTTTAGGCTCCAAAATAACTTTGACTGTGAGTGAAGAATGTTTCACTTGCTCTGCTGAAGCAGATATTCTCTATTCTTGTTTTCCTGTCAGAGTTCACAAAACAATGATACCCTTGAAATAGCTGCAATATTTGATTCTCTGACCATTTGACAGTATATTAGGTATGTGCTAATAAAATATTCAGTGTCTCCTGTGAAGTCTAGAAGGATGGATTAAGTCGAGACTTGTTTTGTCTAGTCTGCTCTTTCAATTTTTTCTCCTTCTTGCTTCCCATCAAGAAAAAAGTTAAAATTACCTTTTATTCTTGTTCTTTCTGAAATAATAATGAAATCTATATTTGAAAATTTCTTTGGATTATCCTGACCCATTCTTTTTCTTCTTTATTCCAAAATCAAAGAACAAGGAAATTTAATTGTACTATTATTTGACTTCCAGATAAAATACTACCTTGTAAAAGCCAATTCCAGTTGGTGTTGATGTGTTTGCTTTTTGAAATATCGAACATATGAATGTTTGATTGCTCAGAATCAGATTGGATGTAATTTCCTCAGCTTCTTTGATCTTTAAAGACAGCAGGAGTCTACCTTTTTGAATGGCACTTGAATATAGGTTAAAAAAGGAAAAAGAAAAGTAGTGCGTGTGAATATCAGGGCAAATTATATCATTATATCCTGAATGGCATTCCTTGGTATTACAATGCTAAGCACAACTCTCTCTGTTCTCAATAAATAGAATTATTTAATTCAAATATGTGTATGAAAACTACCATTTGTACAATTTAAGTCATGACCATTTAACTATTATAATTGGAATTGATTGTCCAAGTCTTTGTAACTCGGTTCCATGGTAACAGTTTGGATATTAGTGTGCAACAATAAACTTGCCATGGCTACACTGACTGAAGCCTTGATCTTAAAATGAACTTC
This sequence comes from Hirundo rustica, assembly GCF_015227805.2. Taxonomy (NCBI): domain Eukaryota; kingdom Metazoa; phylum Chordata; class Aves; order Passeriformes; family Hirundinidae; genus Hirundo; species Hirundo rustica. The sequence continues at coordinate 61,008,426 of NC_053488.1, read as the reverse complement.
ACACAAAAACAAGGATTTACACTTGTCTAATCACTGGCATTTTCACACCCTGTCGAAATCAGTGCAAAACACTTGGTCATGAACAGGAAAGACTGGTGCTCTGAAACACTTAAATGTTAATATCTCTGCTCCAGGGTCAAATTAAGGTGTTTTTGGGAATAGTTTTGTAAAAAGTTAAGAATTTTAGTAATGACTAAATTGAGCATTGAGCAAGTGTTTGTGTTCATAATAAGCAACAGGGAGAGAGAGAGCTAAACAGGGCAAACCTTTTTTCCTAATATGAATGGGCAAGATTTCTGAAATCCACCAACTCCCACAGACTGTAGGTGGCCATTTATTGGGCCTCCACCATAGCAAAAGATGCACTTCAAGTGTTTTCCTAAGCTGCCATCACAGGGTGTTATAGTCCCTCTCAGGGATCTTCTCCCTTTGACATTCCGCCCAATTTTACCTGACTAGGGAGATGAGAGATCAGTTAAAGATGAATGAATATACAAAAGTGAGATAATTAGAATCTAGCAGGAGTCTTTCAAAGTGGCACTTGGGAAGGTTCCTAAAGGAGACAGTTACTGTCTGAAATGTTGACTTACGACTTCTTAACCATCATAGGAGATCTTGAATTTGCTGATGTCAATATTTGATATAGGAAATGGTATACAGTAACCCCTGAAGATGGAACAAGATAAACATTTAAGCAATCATTTAATATTTATTAACCAGCTGGTTAATTAGGTCAAGTTATCTTTGCCTAGATTAATGAAAGCACAATGACCATGGGGTATGAAGTACAAGAGTTAAGCTGGAGCTTTACAAGGATTGGATGAAACAACTTCAGCATGAAGTTAACAGTAAGATTAATTTGGGGGGGGTCTTCTTTGGTTTAGGACATGACAGGCTTGCATCTGACTACTTTATGTAGGTACTGGTCATCTTTAAGATGGGGAAGGGCTCCAGCTTCTAAGAGAGTGGTGCTTCAAAAAGCCTGATTGAGGAGCCTGAGAGTGAAGGGATTTGATTCCTTCAAAAGGAAAGCTCCAGCTGGTAAGAGCTTTGGTTGGAGGAGAAGGACTGGTAGAAGGACTCCGGGGGTAAGCGTGTGTGCATATTCCACATTTGTGATTGTGATGCACAATTCAGTGTGGTGTTGACCAAAAATAAGTAAGCTAATCAACATCCTGAAAATTTATAGATGCATCAATAGTGTTTCATCTGTACTGTTGAGCCAGTTAAGAGTTCTCAGTGCAAATACAATTACTGCAAACTGAGCTACCTTCTTGTATTCTTTGCCTTGTAGGTACACTAGTGAGGTATATGAGTGTACATTTCCATGGTATCCACTGGCATGAAAGATTGTGTGTCCTTAATTATGAGAAAAAGATCTTGTTGCGAGAACAATGGTTGAGAACATAAACTATTGACCTGAAGAAAGATTCTCCTACCCCATCATGCAAAAACCTTGTTTTCTGCTAAGAGAAACTCCTAAGAGGTTATACATACGTTTAAGAAAATTGATTTAATTCTCGTTTCCTCACCATTTATTTCTAATGCAAGAATCTTACATGTTTTCTTTGACTGAAATAATATTTTTTAAATTTATTCTCTACAGTTTATGAGCTTGTTAACCAGATTTACTTTTCTGAAAATTCCCAATTTGACTCAAGTCAGGGTCACCATTTGAGGTAATGGTATTGCATATGAAATAATATTTTTAGATGTCCCCAATGCCTCGGAAGCTTTATTGTTAAGTAACTTGTTAGCAGAATGCCTTGTTAGCTGGTGTAGAGTTGCTTGTAATACTTTTAGATTTCCTGTCAGGTTATAGCTTATACCATTAATAACGTGTAGAAGAAAAGAATAAAAAAAAAAAAAAAAAATTGAAATTATTTCAGAAGTAGTTGGTGAAGTGATGACAAGCTGATAAAAATTGTCACTGTTTCCTAATTGAAGAAAAGTTTCTTTAAAACCCTGTTTTTTCACCATTATCTGGAAAACTCTATTATCTTTGAGGTATCAAAATTAATTGTTCTCTGCATCAACACAACAAAATTCTTTCCAGGAATAACAACAGGCCAAGATATTAACTGTAAACAAAAGAGAATACTTAAATCTTTGCAAATAAAACCCCCCAACACTCTTTGCAACATTAAGTGAGATTGTGCATGGTGTTAAATCTCATTGACATATTAATTTTAAGTCAAACTTTAGCAATTTCCTCTGTTCAAGTATTAGAATGCTGTTCAAAAAGACTGAAATCTTTCTTGATTACAGGCTTATGCTATGCAAGTGCATCAAATCAGAGATCAAACTATGCTTTTCACTTTGCTGAGATGCCATCATGCAAATCTTTATGCTTAGATCACATGAAAAGGAAGAGGTAGTCTTCTGCACCTGAAAGCTTCTCATGGGGTTTGTTATCCTTTGCCATTCTTTGCTAGCTGAACAGAGCTCACACAACCTTTACTGACTGAAGTCCTTTTCCCAATTCAAGGGGTAAGAACAAAGGTTAATGGAAGAAAGAAGGTTTTTTTTGAAAGACAATCAGCTAGGTGTCCCATAAACAGGGATCCTTCAACTTTCATGTTGTGAGCTGAGATGAATATCTACCCATCTGGTAAACTTTAACTTTGGAAGGGAAGATTATGTTAGGGCCTAATTATATTCCCTGTCTCCTCCAAAATCAAATTAAATTTATGCAGCCATATATACTTTATTAACTTAAGGCTTTTTTACTTTTTTGGTCTAGATGATCAAAAGCAATAGGAAGAATTCAATGAAAAGCTGACCTAGACATTTCAAAGTCAAGGACTCCTTATCCTTCTCTCTCAAGTTATAATCATTTTGCAGAGAGGAGGGAGGATTCCTTTCGAAGCAAGAGGAAATAATTTGTCAAGATGATTTCCAGAAGTTCTCTTAGTTTAGCACAACACTTTGACAACTGCAAGGTCAGTAACAGCGCCTTGCCAACCGGCTTTGCATCTACTATGGTTGAAAATTAATGACAAATTATGGAAATTAGTAGTGCAAAACCTGATGTCTACAGTGTGTAAATATATTTCTTCTCAAGATAAGATAGGATGTGAATATAGAATGCAAAACTAGCTCAAGCTGAACATAAACATGCAAATATTTAGTTTAGAAAGAGAAGCAACTGGAAAGTTTAGTAAGGAATGGAAAATCATGCATTGCTTCATATCATTCTGTACAGTAAATTTATAAATATCCCATTCATATTTGTGAATGTAAACACTTTCAGTGTTGGATCATTTTACCGTGATTTTCTTTTTAAATTTTAGTCCTTTATCAGTATTTCAAGCACAGGAAGGCCTTTTCAAGCCTTGTCAGTAATTTTTTCCGAATAACAGGTTTGACAACCCAGTTTTCCTGTTACTGATTTACTTTAAGAACTTTCAAATCACCAAAATGTATTTGTTATTCCTGTGTTTGTTTTGATCAATATTTTAGTTGGCAAAATGCAAGCAGATTTACAGTCTTAGTTACATTTCAACACAGTAATTGCTAAATAATTTAAGAAGGAGGAAATAAAAAAGTCCTACAAGCAGTTGTTATTATGCATGTGTATTTTTAATATCTGATTTTCAGCATAACCTTAGATTACAATGCAGGTTAAATTTCCCTTGCTGATTTGTAAGTATAATATAAACTCTAGGCTCAGCTAATGATATTGCAATATAAAACCGTTCTGTTGCAAAGTAAAGACCTTGCTTAGCACTGCAAACTCTGGGTTCGTTTCAATGTGATCATTCAGGCGCTATGGAGGGATTATGCTTTTATTGTATTTTGTATCATGAATACATGAATGAATAATAAGTTCAACAAACAAGAGTTCCCTACTGGCTATCTCAAAGAAATCATTTTGCAACATGTTATGAATTTCAATCAATCATCCTCAACAGTCCTTGTCCTACTGAGGTCTGTGCATCAACAAAGTCAGCATTTTGGAACTATTGAAAATAGCTTGAGATTTGATCAAAATGTCCAAGAGCAGGAAGTGCTAGAAAAAAAGTGCTAGAGAAGAAGCATCCTGTGTATATTGTATATTTTTTTGTACCTATCTTTCTACACTTTACGAGCACTGATTTTGTTGTAGTTGCATGTCTAGGACTTGTGCTCGTTTAGTGTGACTTGTCTTTCAGTGAGCTATTTCCCTTAAGAAATAACTAAAAAGTAATGATCAACCACAAACACATATAAATGCATACATACATGTAAGCATGTGATTCAGAAAAAGCAGGATTGAGATGCACAAGAATATAGATTGTGTTTAAAGGAGTACTGTTTTATTCCACCTCTCTAGAAATTTGTCTGTTTATAAGGTAAATGTAAAACACTAATTCATTTAAATTGTGATAGAAAGAATAAGCACATTTATTAGAAGGTCAGAACTTCGTAATATTTGCATGTAGGATGGCATCAGTGTCAAATTATAACTTATTTGTTTATATCTTTTACAATAACTAGTAAAAATAAATAACACAGTACATGATAACACAGTACAATGTATGCCTTATTCTTGGTGCTAAGTGTCCTGTTGATGCATCAATTAAGAATTAAAAAAAACCCTCAAAATGTTTATTAGATTTCCGAAAGGAGATATGGGGGAAAAACAAAGATCCATTCTGGTGGAATCCATGGTCTAATATGATGTATTTAATTCTGTGCCTTGTCCCAACCTTCATCCCATCTCTTTTTCTGAGAGGGACAAAGGTTTTCTCTCTATTCATTCTCTATACTTCCCCTTGCCCTTCCTTTCTCAGGTTATTGCTGGAGTATCTTTCTTGGTTTTTGTTGTTATAAGAACAAAACATACTTATGCACCATAATTTTGCTTAAAATATATATCTACAAACTTCTGTAACTATTCTTAAAAAAACCCCATGGCGTGTAAGTACCGGGCTGTAAGTGATGGCTTACCCTTTACACTTGTCAAAGAGAAATAATTATGCCAACAAGTAGTCATTTCACATCTTGCTGCTGTTTACAGGTTGTATCAGCTGATAAGTATTTATCTTGTGTATTCTCTTTTTTCACTAAGAAATGAGTGCGGGGCACAGATCTATTCTTTCAACAATTTTATAGAACCATAGAATCATTTAATTTGGAAAAGAACTCCAAGATAGTTGAGTCCAATGGTTAACCCAGCACTGCCAAGTCCAGCACTAAACTATGTCCCTAAGTGCCGTATTTATATGTCTTCTAAATTGCCTCCAGATATGACAACTCCCTGGACAGTTTGTTAAAGGGCTTGAGAACCCCTTTAATGAAGAAATTTATCCTAATATGCAATCTAAACCTACGCTGGAGAAACTCAAGGCTGTTTCCTCTTGTCCTGACACCAGTTATTTGGGAAATGTGGCTGACCTCCACCTCATTATAAATTCCTTTCAGGCAGTTGTAGAGAGCCGAACCTTCACCAGCTCTGTAGCCCTCTGGATTCACTTGAATACCTGAATGTCTTTCTTGTCATGAGGGACCCGGAACTGAACACAGGACTTGAGGTGTGGCCTCATCAGTGCCCAGTACAGTGGGTTGGTCACCGCCCCGGTCCTGCTGGCCACACTATTGCGGGTGCAGGCCAGGATGCACTTGGCCTTCTTGACCATGTGGGCACAGCTGGCTCATGTTCAGCCACTGTTGACCAGAGCCCCCAGATCATTTTCCACCAGGCAGCTTTTCAGTCACTCTGAGCGCTGCCTAGGGTTATTGTGACTAAGTGCAGGATCTGGTATTTTGCCCTATTAAACCTCATCCACTTGCCCTTGGACATTGATCCAATTTGTCCGTATCCCTCTGAAGAGCCTTTCTGCCTTCCAGCAGATCAGCATTCCATCCCAACCTATTGTCACCTGCAAAGTGACAGAGGGGGCACTACATCCTCTAATCCAGATCATGGATAAAGATATTAAGCAAGACTAGCCCAAATACTGAGCGACACAACAATTGACTAGCTGCCAACAGGATGTGGCACCACTCACCTCCACTCTCTGGGCAAAACCACACAGTCAGGTTTCACCCAGTGGTTTTTGCACCTGTTCAAGCCACAAGCAGCCAGTTTCTGCAGGGGAGTGTTAGGGAAGTGAAGTCAAAGGAATCAGCAATGCCCAAGTGTACACATCCACAGCCTGTCATCTGCAGCCTTTCTCTCATCCACTAAATGAGTCACCTTGTCATAGAGGGAGATGAATTTAGTCATGACCCACCTTTCATAAACCCTTCCTGGCTTATCCTGATCCTCTGGTTGTCCTGTGTGTGCTGCATAATGGCACACAAGGTGTCTGCTCCAGGATCTTCCTCAGCACTGAGGTCCTGCTGGACAGGTCAGATCTTCCATTATGATGACTCTTGAAGATGGAAATTTGCTAGCCTCCAGTTGAGTGGGCCCTCCGCTCTCAGTGTCTTGGCAAGTATTTCCTTCAGCTACATTAGTACCCGTTAAGCAGGAGAGGTCTGTTAAACTGGATGGTGAAAATGTTGACTTTATAGGCTGTATAACACTTGTGTATGAATACCAAGAATGAGGCTTCACTTGAGGACTGTCTTGCCTTTACAGATACTAATCTAAGCTCCACTGACAATACTTTTGTTTATATTTAAGCAGTAAACCGTGGGGATAACCTTTAAGATCTAATACTTAGGTGTAAATGCTGCTAGTTTTTTGAATTCTTTTGTCTCATTTTGGGCTCTTTGAAAAATATGTGTGTTTGTATGGAAATGATCTGGCAGATAAAGTGTGTAAATCCCATGTTTTGGGTTTATGGGTGTACATATTTGGACTTCCACTGAAGTGTTTTCAAAGTGGTCCCTACAGGTGATACAGTTGTATTGTCTGAAGAATGAGCAATGTGTTTGTCCTTCCAATATGGCTTTTTTTTTTTTTTTTTTTTTTTTTTTTTTTTTTTTTTTTTTTTTTCTTCTTACTTGTGTTGTAGGGTGGATGTTTTGTTACTTACTTGGCTGTGAGCACTATGGAGTCATGAAACAAACATCATTTACTGATACGTTACTAATTTTGTCTGTCAAAATTGTCAAATCCTCTTCAAAGTGATTGTCACCACCTCTTTGATTTGGCCCTCTTTTCCATATACAGCCACTGTTCATGTAAAAGGCATCAGATAATTTTTTTTTCCCTTCTGCCAATTTTATACGTTGGCCTCATTTCATGTTCTGATTAAATTTTTCACCTGTGTCATCCCCCTTAAATGTATAAAAACCCCTTATATTCTTAAATAATTTTGGAAGCTGTTTGTAA